>NW_015173698.1:10961-63224 GCF_001447785.1 Gekko japonicus | reverse complement strand
GAATTAGACTGGTGCAGTGTTCTTTTTCCTCCTACAGCCTGTTAGAGCTTTCACGTACTTGGGTTCGCAACCTTGCTGTCGGAAACACATTTCCAGACTCTGTTTTGCTGCATGGCATTTGTGGCATCTTCACATGGGTAGCAACTCTGTTGAAGCAAGAAGCTGTGTGACTGCAGAGCCCCATGCATGAACCCTTTTGCCTCAGTCACCATTGCATTTCAATACCTATCTGAAATATGGGGGTGTAAGAGTCCTTCTGGATCAGGCCAGTGGGTCCATCAAGTAGGTGATGTGGAAGACCTCAGCCTGAGACCCTGGAGAGCCACTGCCAGTCTGAGTAGACAATACTGACTTTGATAGATTCAGTAGAAGGCAGCTTCATGTATTCGTGTATAAGTTCAGCATCTGGTCTCGCACAGTGGCCAACAAGTTGCCCTGGAGGACCAGCAAGTAGGTCCTAGAGGCCAGGGCCTTCCCCTGATGCTGCCTTCCAGCACCGGTATTCAGATGTTTGCTGCTATGAGTATGGAGGTTCCCTTTAGTCACTGTGGCTAGTAGCCCTTGATGGACTGGATACTGGAGCAGATTTTAAAGGGATCGATTTGCGAGCATCTAAAGGACAACTTGGTGATCCGGGGAAGTGAGCACGGATTTGTCCCCAACAGGTCCTGCCAGACCAACCACATTTCCTTCTTTGATCGAGTGATAAGCTTACTGAATTGAGGGAATGCTGTTTATGTTGTTTATCTGGATTTCAGTAAAGCTTTTGACAGGGTTCCCCATGATGTTCTGCTGGGTAAACTAGAGGATAGTTAGGTGGATAGGGAACTGGTTGGAGAACCACTCTCAAGAGAGTAGTTGTCAATGGCATTTCATCTGAATGGAGGGAGGTGTCCAGTGGGGTGCCACAGGGCTCGGTTCTGGGCCCAGTACCTTTCAATATTTTTATCAGTGATCTGGAGGAGGGTATGGAGGCGCTATTCATTAAATTTGCAGATGACACTAAATTGGCAGGAGCAGCAAACACACCAGAAGACAGAGAATCCAATGATATCTGAACACACTGGAAAAGTGGGCGGACGTGAACAAGGTGCAATTTAACAAGGAGAAGTGCCGAGTTCTACATCTGGGTAACAAAAATGAGGAACACACATACTGGTTGGGGGATTCCCTTCTGAGTAGCAGTGTGTGTGAACAAGATCTTGGGGTCAGGGTGGACTGAAAGTTAAATATGAGAAGCCAGTGTGATGTGGCAACAAAAAAGGCTGATGCAATCTTGGGATGTGTCAACAGAGTCATAACATCCAAATCACAAGATGTCATAGTCCCGCTGTACACTGCATTGGTCAGGCCACGGCTGGAGTATTGTGTGCAGTTCTGGAGGCCTCACTTCCAAAAGGATGTGGACAGAATGGAGCGCATGCAGAGAAGAGCGAGGAGTATGATCTGGGGCCTGGAAACCAAGCCCTATGAGGAAAGGCTGAGGGACTTGGGAATGTTCAGTCCGGAGGAGAGGAGGTCAGTCCGGAGAAGAGAAGGTTGAGGGGGGACATGATTTCTCTATTGAAGTTTTAGAAGGTCTGTCACTTAGAGGAGGGCAGGGAGCTGTTCCTGTTGGCAGCAGAGGCTAGGACTCGCAACAATGGGTTTAAATTAAGGGTGGGAAGGTACTGGCTGGATATTAGGAAAAACTTTTCGACAGTAAGAGTTGCACAACAGTGAGATTGGCTAGCTAGGGAGGTGATAAGCTCCCCCTCACTGGCAGTCTTTAAGCAGTGGCTGGACAAACACTGGTCAGGGATGCTCTAGGCTGATCCTGCATTGAGCAGGGGGTTGGACTAGATGGCCTGTATGGCCCCTTCCAACTCTGTGATTTTATTATTCTACAAGGGGAGACCCACAAGAAACTTGCGGGGAGGGGGCATTTCCCCCACCTTTCCTTCCCTCTCCCTCTTTAGCCTCCAGGTGCCCTTGTTCTATGGAAATAAGTGTCCGCACGCAGAGGGACCCTTGGCTATTAGATATATAGATGATTCTATGACTTATCCTCCATGAGTTTGTCTTTTAAAGGCTGTGGTCACATGCACTAAATAATCCACTTTCAATCCACTTTCAATGCACTTTCCAACTGGATTTTGTCAGTTCACACAGTAAAAATCCAGTTGGAAGGTGCACTGAAAGGGGATTGAAAGTGGATTATTCCAAGTTTGCAGAAAAACCTCTTTAGCCTCCAGGTGACCTTGTTCTATGGAAATAAGTATCCGCACGCAGAGGGACCCTTGGCTATTAGATATATAGATGATTCAATCCACTTTCCAACTGGATTTTGCCAGTTCACACAGTAAAAATCCAGTTGGAAAACGCACTGAAAGGGGATTGAAAGTGGATTATTTAGCGTGTGTGACCGCAGCCAAAGACATCTATGTTTCTGGCCATCATTACCTCCACTGGCAGTGAAGTCCACAGTTTGACTGCTGGTTTTATAGAGAAGAATTTGGCTTTTATTCGACCTGATTCTAATAATGCTACAATACTGATCCTTCTTTCAGACTTACCATAAGGAAAGAGTTCCTGGGGTATAATGTATATGAAGCACATGTAAAGCATTATATGCATGCACAGTGTTATGGAAGGATGTTGCTTCTTCTACTTAGTGTATGCTGTCGGATGTACCAGGGTGGCCTAGAGGCTGAGGGAAGAATCAGGAATTGCCCCAGTCAAGTCTCACCTCTGCCCTTAACCCACTAAGTAATCTTGGGCAAGCTGTGCTGTGTCTACTTATAGGCAGGGCTCTTTTTGTACAAAAAGCCCAGCAGGAACTCATTAGCATAACAGGCCACACCCAACAGCAGGAACTCATTAGCATCTTAGGCCACAACCCTGACAGCACAGCTCATTAGCACATTAGGCTGCACCCCCATGTTACCAGAAGTGTGCTCATCCAGCCACACCCACCTTTTGCTTGTTATTCTGTTTACCTTGTTTGTTGTCAAAACCCAGGGCTTTTTTTTGGAGCAGGAACTCCTTTGCATGTTAGGCCACACACCCCTAATGTAGCCAATCCTAATGAGTTTCTGCTGTTGGGTGTGGCCTATTATGCTAATGAGTTCCTGCTGGGCGTGGCCAACTCGGGAGCCAGCCGGAACTCCGTTCCTGTGTGTTCCTGCCCAAAAATAGCCCTGCTTATAGGGCTTTTCCACATTTTCATTTTCATTCCTGTTTCTTCAGGTGTGTGTCCCGCCCCCCCCCGTTCTGCATGTGTTTTGCTCCCTCTAGCAGTCGATTCAAACATGTTTATTTCCAGTTTATTTCCCTGTGGTTTAAACCTACAGAGAAATAAACTAGAAATAAACCTGTTTGGTGTTGAATTCACCACTAGAGGGTGCAAACTCATGCAGAAGGGGGGGGGGAAACCCCACTGAAGAAACAGGAACTCAACCACAAGTAAAATGAGAATGCCAAAAGGCTCTAGTTTGAAATATGAGAACGATAGGGCTGGATCCTTCCACTGGATGAAAGTACCTCTATTAATGGACTAGATCTGCGGGATCCAGGCTGCAGTACGTAGCGGGTTGTGAGGACTGGTGGTAGAAAATACCATCAAGTTGCAGCTGACTTCGGGTAACCCCATAGGTGTTGCAAGGCAAGAGACAGACAGAGGTAGTTTGCCGTGGCCTTCCAGTGCCTAGTGACTTGGTGCTTCGTTGGTGTGGTCTCCCATCCAAATGCTGACCAGGGCTGATGCTGCTTAGCTGCTGAGGTTTGTTGAGAGAGGGCTAGCCTGGGCCATCAAGGTTAGGGCGCAAAGATTACAGGAACGTAGCATATGTGAGGTACTTCCAGCAACCAACAAATGGTAAGTATTATTGGTTGGTTGGATCCTACAAACATTCTGCTAAGGGAGTGAGGGTTAATCTTAGCCAGTTTCCCTCCTCTTTGCTCCCCCTGTCCCCACAAAGCTGACATATACGGAGTCAGATCATTATTCCGGTCAGTCTTGTCTACTCGGAGTGGTAGCGGGGCTCCAGGATCTCAGGTATAGGCCTATCACATCACCTGTTACCAGTGTTCCCTCTAAGCTGAGTTACTGTGAGCTAGCTCACAGTTTTTTAGCCTCCGGCTCACACATTTTTGTCTTAGCTCAGGAAGGATGGCTCCAGAGCAAACTGATTTAGGCAGTGGCTAAATCAATTGCTCACAGCTTTAATGCCAGAAGCTCACAAAGTAGAATTTTTGCTCACAGGACTCCACAGCTTAGAGGGAACATTGCCTGTTACCTGGTCTTTTTAACTGGAGATGCCAGAGATTGAACTTGGGGGCCTTCTGCATGCAAAGCCGATGTTCTACCCCTGAACGACATCCCTGCAGATATTGTACCATTAAGCCACCCTCTCTAACTTGCTTGGCTTTTTTCCTGGCGTGATTTTTGGCAATGCCTTTTTGAGGCTCACTGCACTGCTAGGGGATGTCTTCGTGGCCTTTTAATTCTCTTGCCTTAAGATCGATACTAAGACCGAGAAACCTTTGGCATATGAGCCGCTCACAATCGAATGTTTTACCCCTTGATTCCGTAATTTTAGTTTTAACAGTGGAATAAGAGGATTACCTCACTTTGGAAAATGACTGCTCAGAGGGCGGGGAGTTTCTTGTTCCCAAACAGGTTTCAAAACGAGCACATTATTTTGACTATAAGAGCATCTTAGAACTTCTTGAGGCCAAATCAAATAAATAAATCACATAAATTTGAGCCTTCATCATTGCACCTTCATTTTTCTCATACTCAAACTGTTTCTGAAGCGTTGGAGATATACTTGATAAATGTTGATTAGATTCAATAAATTAATGTAAATATTGAAGAGTAGCAGCCTTTCCAGGAATAACAAGCAAAGGGTGTCTTGGGTAGCATCTGGGGGACTGACGAGTCTTGGGTTCTATCTGTGGACACAAAGTTAGAAGATTTCAAGAGCTGAATGTTTCCATTCTTGAAAATGGTGCTGGGGGTGCGTACAGGAGTCCCTCATCCTCTGGTGCTGTGGTCCTCAGCAGGCTCAAGCTCCCAAGGCATTTTCAAAAGTAAACATCCAGGCTGTAAAATGGTGGTGGTGCATCCCCACGGTGGACTCAAGGATGCAGTATCATCTAGTTTGGCCCACAGAAATAGCTTAGAGGAAGAGAGAACTGGAAGACAAAAGTGGGCAGCTTGTATAGAAACAAAAATATTCTTCCCAAGCCTTCAAACCCGCAATGGGATTGGTGCACTCAGTCAACACAACTCTCTTCAATTGCAAAATCTGTTTGACTTTGATGATTGGAAAACTTGTGAAAAGTATGCAGACGGAGAGTGATTTCAGCTAAGCATACCTTTATTTAGTTCAGGACAAAGACGAAGGGACCAGCTCGCAGGCTGGTTATATAGGTTCAGAAAACCCGCCACCAAGTACACCTAAACACACCCCCTACTCCCGATAGGCTATTTACAGTAACCGGGCGACCATTGGTCTCCCGGCTGAGAAGCTGGCCCTTTGATTGGGCCGGCTAGGATCCTACGGACCCATTGTCTTTGGACATGAAGCTATTGAAGAGTTGTGCCTGGCCAGCCCGGGCAAGTCCGGGCATGTCAGGCTGAATACATAACACCCCTCCCCCCTTGGTTCAGAAGGCACCCACAGACGAAGTCCTTCAAGTAGGCGGGTGGCTTCTTGGGGCGCGTCGAGCGTCGGGGCTCCGGGGTAGCGATGGGTTCGGAAATAGCTTAGAGGAAGAGAGAACTGGAAGACAAAAGTGGGCAGCTTGTATAGAAACAAAAATATTCTTCCCAAGCCTTCAAACCCGCAATGGGATTGGTGCACTCAGTCAACACAACTCTCTTCAATTGCAAAATCTGTTTGACTTTGATGATTGGAAAACTTGTGAAAAGTATGCAGACGGAGAGTGATTTCAGCTAAGCATACCTTTATTTAGTTCAGGACAAAGACGAAGGGACCAGCTCGCAGGCTGGTTATATAGGTTCAGAAAACCCGCCACCAAGTACACCTAAACACACCCCCTACTCCCGATAGGCTATTTACAGTAACCGGGCGACCATTGGTCTCCCGGCTGAGAAGCTGGCCCTTTGATTGGGCCGGCTAGGATCCTACGGACCCATTGTCTTTGGACATGAAGCTATTGAAGAGTTGTGCCTGGCCAGCCCGGGCAAGTCCGGGCATGTCAGGCTGAATACATAACAACTTGGATGGCAGTTTTATATTTGATCTGACTGCCTGTTACTCTGAAACGCCCCCACTAAAGCAGACTGTCATATCGTTAGATAATGAACAACACAAATGCCCCGTGTTCCTTAGTTGTGACTCCCACTTGCTTTTTGGTATCTTGATGAACAGCCCTTTTTCAGTTTGTTTCTTCATTTGGAAGGAATGCACATCCTTTAGTATGAACGTATGAAGCGAGAGATGGGTTAGTCAAGAGGAAGCTACTGGGGAACTTTAGGCAGAGCCTTTCCTTCTTTCTTTGTCTCACGAGCCTGGTTTCTGCTGCAGAGAGCAGCGTTAGGCGGCCTCCCCATTTCTGCTGTCGCCTGCTTTGTATCTCTAAACCCTGAGAAATTTGGCATTGCCGCTCGTCTCCAGTCTGGAATAGCAAGTCTGTTGGCAGGCCGGCACTGCGGAGTTGACACAACATCTGTTCTCGGTGCTGTGCTTGTCTATCGAGGCAGTCAACCGTCAGTCCCTGGTGTGTTTTGTGTGTTTCTGTTCAACAAATTCAGCCTGGCTCCCTTTAAACAAGAAAACCCAAAACAGGTCCAATCAAATAAGGTAATGAAGCACCAGGAAGCAGATTGCACCTGGGTCCCAGCCGAGGCCCCAGACTTGAGGAAGTGCTGAGGCAGGCCATGTCTTCATCATGGCAGCGATCCAGACAAGTGTGTTCAGTCAGCACCCCACCTCCCCCTCATGTTCTCTGAAAATGGCGGCCCTGAGTTGAGTTCTTTCTCCTGCACACTGTCTGGCACACTTTCTTTTGAGGCTGCACATTTAGCACCTGGTAGAGAAACACACAGCAAAATGGTGGCAAGATACTGGGGAAATTAGGTTAGATATTGCAGGGGAAGTGGGCCGGGGCCTTTGTCAGCACTGTTGCAATGTGTTGTGTAGTTTAGCTCCACCTTCAGGTCAGATCATGGGAGGCACAGTTCCCAGGAACACTGGGAGTGAAGCACCAACTCCGTGTTTACTGGGCTACCAGGTGAGAAAACATGTGTGGTTTTTGCATCTTGTAGACCATTCAGACTAGGAGACTCTGGGTTGGGAAATTCCTGGAGATTTGATTTGATTTATTTGATTTATACCCTGCTCAATAGACTGTTTAGAAAGGAAGGGGGAGTAGAAAAAATACAAAAGGTGTGTAAGGTCTCATCTGATGAAACCTTGAGTGAAACGATCTATTGAGTGCTGTATCGTCAGAAAGAAAAACTTGAGGCCAATTTACTTCAAAGAAAACACCTTTAATGATTTGTTATTCACTGGATAATGAAAGAAGATATTTTTTTTCTCGAACAAGGTTTCTTTATCATATCACGGTTGTTTTTCCTTACAAAGTTCAGCCTGTCCCGTAATCTCTCGCCCGTGACTTTACACCACCTGGAGGCTGGAAACCTTAATCCAGACCAGGGGTCATTTCCTGTGGGAGCGCACAGGAGCAGAGCTCTGGCAGTAAGGAGCCCAGGGGGGCGGGCACATACAACAACCTTAAGCCTGTCACAGTTTCTCAGCCTAACCTATCCTTGCCCTGACCTAGATAGGCCAGGCTGGCCTGATCTTGTCAGGTCTCAGAAGCTAAGCAGGGTCAGTATTTGGATGGGAGACCACCAAAGAAGTTCAAGGTTTCTACGCAGAGCCAGACAATGGCAAACCCCCTCTGTTAGTCTCTTGCCTTGAAAACCCCTTGTGGGTTCCTCATAAGTCTGCTGTGGTTTGACAGCAAAAACCAAATAACCCCCTCACCCTTAAGAGGTTGTTGTTGTGAAGATTAAGTGGGGGAGGGGAGAAAAGCCACTTTTGGGTCCCCGATCAGGGCAAAAATCCGGATTAAAATAAAATAAAAATGATTATACCATCATAGTCTCCTGCATCTGTGAATCAGGCTTTAGGGGCCTTTGAGTGCTCCCAGCCTACCAGGTCTCTCGGGGAAGGTGCCGCCTCGGTCCCTGTTGGACTACCACATTCTTGGCCTGCTTATTTATCGGGCCTGCTTGCTACCCTTTAATAACCACTCTCCATTGACCTACTTAGGTCCCTGCCACACGAGGGGAAAAAAGGACGGGCAAAGTGCGGCTTTTAAAAGCCGCACCAAAATAGGCACGCGGCGACGGGATCATACAGATCCCGTGAGCCGCCGTGCAATTGCTCCCCGGCACGATCAGATGCCGGGGAGACCGGGGAGAAAGCCACGGGAGGCTGCCGAACTGCGCATGTCTGAGCATGTGCAGTTCGGTTTTGATGCGGCCTTTCAGAAAGAACCACCTCGGTAGGTGGTTCTTTTTTGCTGCGGGTTATTGTCGGAAGGGCCGGATCGGGGACGGGTGCGCAACGCTTCCCAGATGTTGCGGTGGGATCGTGCCCATTTGCTCCGCCCCTGATCCATCCCTCTCCCGGCCCAAATCCTCTCGTGTGACCGGGGCCTTAGTTCGGCGTTGGATCCCTCACCAGGAACCTGAAAGGGGCAAGATAATGAATGACGTGTATTCACTGGCCTGTTTCCCACGGACACAACTCCAACCCCCCTAACTGCCTTCATATTTTGTTTCCAGTTCAGTTTGAAGATTCTGTATGAACAGCAGGTAAGAAGAAACCCTTCTGGTTTGTTGCGTGTGTATGTGTGTGTGTATTGCTGTGTGGAGAAACGAGCCTCTGCTCTCGGTTCATTATATGCGCCTCCATTCCACATAACCACATTCTGTCACATAAGTACATGTCAGCGTCTTGTTTTTCTGCCTGGAAGTTGCCTCTTATCTCCGGAAGGTTGTTGAAAATACTTGTCATGTTGATTGAAATGGCGGTTTCCTTAAATGCTTTTATGGACAGGCTTGTTGATCCCAACTGCTTCGTGTTACACTTCCGTCCTCGGATAGCCAAATTCATCTGTCGTCGTTCCCTCCTCCCCACCCTGTTTTGATCTCTGACAGATTCCCCCTCCCATCAAATCGTGGTGTATTTTCTACAGAGAATGTCTTTCTACAAAAACTGTTCTTAATTTTGACTTCCACTAGGGGGCAGAGTCAGATATCAGAGATTTTTTAAAAAAATTATAAGACTGTATATTTATTTATTTACTAGCCTGACATACACTGGCTTATAATTTTTATACCTTTAAGGCATTATAAGGTCTTATTCTTGCTCGGTCAGGTGTGCTTAAAATCAAAGTTTAAAAAACAAACAAACAGGGCCATAACTTTTAATCAGTTATTTTTATTACATCTCCTAAAGCTCAAGGCAGCAGACTAAATTTTCAGGCTACACAGAATGCTAAAATTATACAATGCAACAATATCATTAAACAACCAAACAGGAGCCAACAAAACCAAATTGTTGAACCATAGAAGATATTTCAGTATCACTGCAAAATCTTATACAATGGCTCCTGTACTGCTTTCTAAACTATTGCAAAATGCAGACTGCGGTCTAAGTGTATCATACATGAAGGGAGATCCATAGAGCTGGACTCAGAAATGCTACTAAATAACAAAATCTGAAGATCTCCAGGTTGTGAAACTCCTAAGGATTTGGGGGTGGAGCCTGCAGAAGACGGGGTTTGGTGAAGGGAGGGACCTCACTGGGGTATAACGACACAGAGCCCACCCTCCAAAGCAGCCATTTTCTCCAGGGGAACTGATCCCTGTAGTCTAGAAATCCTGTGTAATTCCACTTGGAGGCTGGCAACCCTCAAAAGCTTGCCTATCTGAAATGGGGGCGGGGAGAAAAGAAGCCGCCATTCTTCATCAGATACCAAAACGGATTAAAAGAGCCCATCTGAAAACGATCTGAAAGAAATCCATTAGGTATCTGAAGAAGTGAGCAGTGAGTCACGGAAGCGCCTACCCTGCCACACATTTTGTTAGTCTTTAAGGTGCTGCTGGACTCCTGCTCTTTTCTACAGTTAGAAAAGCTGCATTTAAAAACATACATTTGGATTTTAATTAGTTATTATTAAGAAACGTATTCAGTTTAATAATGTACTTACTTATTTAACAATGATATCAGTTGGTTTTGCACTACACATGTACGGTACTAAATAATACATTATGAATATTAATGAACATATATCAATTACTTACAGAAACAGAATAATAAAAGAATCTACAGCAAGTGTAAAAAACACCCCAGGGCTGGGGGCCGCCTCCCCCATCCGGGCCTCCCATCTTCCCAGGTCTCCAGCACGGACAGCCCAACAACCAGGAGTTGTCCTGACATCACTTGAACTGTTCTCCCACATACGACAGCCAACTTGTGCCATTAACAGCCCAGCTCCAGCCAGAAGAGCCCGTTCTGCCATTGTCTGGTTCACCTGTTTCCCTGCAGGCTCCAGGCCAGCTTCAGGCATGACCCCTTCTGTCTTGCAGCTGTACCACCCTGCTCCCCCCCTTTTTTCCTTATACTTAGGGAACTCTGAGATGTGCCAGACCCACTCTGCCTCTTCCAGGATCAGGGCGCTCCAGGGGGTGCCATACCAGCTTCTCCCCCAGGCTCAGAAGGCATCAGGTTGTGAGAGGCAGCGGAGCTTCCTTATATGCTACACTGATTATACTACTACAAGGAGCGAAGATAAATTGTTTCCTTCTGTCTCCTGCTCTTGAGCAACCTATCTGAAATTCCCTGTCTGCAAAGCCAGGATTTTGCAAATCAGGACAGACACATCCTTATATTATTACAGCTTTAATTGTTTTCTACCCAGTGTGGACCCAAAGCAGCTAACACCATTCTCCTCTCCCCGATTTTATGCTCTCAACCATTACCTGTGAGATAGGGTGGAATGAGCGTGTGTGACCGGCCCGAGATCACCCAGCAAGAGATAATCTGGGTCAGGATGTTCTGTTTCCTCCCTTTTTTAGCACTGCTATGGTCATGATCAACCCTGGGCTGGTGGCCACTTCTGAAACTCTTAGCTTTATTTTCCATTGAGTTGTGCCTGCCACAAATAGACGGACAGGAATGCGCATCCTTTTATTATTATAGACTATACAAAGCCCATAACACAGGGTTGCCAAGTCTATTTACCTTGGCGGCGGGGGAGCCTCGCCAGGCTCCGGGAGCTGTCGGAGGACGTGCGCGTGTGCCACCAGGACGTCACCGGAAGTGACGCACGACGTCGACACGTTGAGGGCGTGGCCCCGATCGTCGGAGGGAAAACCATAGAGTTGCCATGCTGCGCTTCGGGGGACGGAGTTCCCCCTAGGGCCCGATTCCGCAGCGGCGGAAATCGGGCCTCCAAAGCATGGGTTTACCCGCCCCCACTTGGCAGCCCTACCATAACAGTACGTTAAGACCACCATCTTGAGAAAGGAGGCAGATACAGTTCCAGCCCCCATAAAGGGGTGCATCAGCAGAGGCTTTTCATGGTGTGATCCTGCCCCCTTCAGTGTGCTGGGCCTTGTGCTTCTGCTGCAGGCATAGATACGTTGTAAGGGAGGCCTGCCAAACTTCATGTGGGGCCTGGAGATCTCCCAGAATTACAACGACATATTTGCTTATGTGTTGTGCTATGCAACCTAAACCGGAGCTTCAGGCACAGGCTCCATTGACTCCCAGGTATTCCAAACCCTGCAGTCGGATTGGTAGCTGTTGTGTAACAGACCAATCCAGAAAGACTCTGACCTTCGGCGGGAACGAATCCCATTGGTCCTAAGCTCTCAATTGTAATTGGTCATTACTGTGCTAGGAGGTGTGGCCTCACTGGTTCAAAATGTATATAGTTGCATCGTTCTATGAGTCTTGTTGCTGTGTTGCTGTGTTCTGAGGTGAATAAAGAAATCACTTTTGAAAAGAGCTGCCTTCAAGTCTCAATACTTAACACAGACAATAGAGATCAGTTCCCCTGGAGGAAATGGTGACTTTGGAGGGTGGACTCCGTGGCAATATACACTGCTGAGGTCCCTCCCCATCCCAGGCCCCACACTCCCCAGACTCCACCCCCAAATATCTGGGAAGTTCCCAACCCAGAGTCAGCAACTCTGGTTCTATGGGGCTGTTAGGGTTGCCAGGTCCGTCAGATGGGGGATGGGGGTGAATTTACTGGGAGCGGGGAAGGAAGAAGCCAGAAATAAACATGACATGCCTACGTCACCCGGAAGTAGTGTAGGCAAGTTGGGGGCGACACTGTAGTTTGTAGGCAAAATCTCTATGGTAGAATTAGCTTCTACCATAAACTTTTGCCCCCAAACCACAGCGTTCCCCCCCCTCAATGTCCCCAGCGTGCCTACATCACTTCTGGGTAACATGGGCACATTGTGTTTATTTCTGGCTTCATGCCTGTTGTTTTTGGGGGTAATCCCCCCGCTGGCCCGCTGGCCAGTGGCGGAGAGGAGCACCCAAAACCAGGGGACACCTGCCCCCACTGGGAGGGTCTGGTGTTCCTAGGGGCTGTCAGTATCTAACAAAGTGAATATGGAAGGGAGAGGTCTTTTGGATAAATTATTGTTCCGTGGGACAGTCATATCTCTATGGATGTGGTACAACTTTCATTCCGAGAGAAGAACTAACTAGATTACTACTATGGCTTTTTGACATCTTGAAAAGAAGCCCTAACCTCTTATATCCCCTTTATGAAACTCAAGTTTTCTTTAAATTAAGAAACTTGGGAATATTTCCAGGTTTTGTTTTTTTGCATAAATCAAGTCGCTGCTTGGCTAATTGCAAACCATGAAACGCTTCTATATCGGAATAACAGAATAGCAACTTAAATGCTTGGTTCAGTCCAGCCCCCAAAAGTATATAAGAACAAGCTGAAAGAAACAACAAAAGAAGTTTACCGAAGAAGCCTCCAAACCATGCTGTTGACCTCAGACCCTGCTATCCTCCCTTGACTCTCACAGTTCATTAAACCCTGCCCTGTAAACTCATGGCCCAATATCATCTCCTGCTTGCTGCCTGGCTGGCCAAGTTCTTCCTCTGTTATGGCGTAAGCGAGCCAAGTTCTGAAAAGATGCAGCTAGCGGCAGTTGCAGAAGCAGCAGCTGTGTGTGAGCAGCCTGAACGCGCTGCTCCTTGGCCTGTTGTTATGCCCGTAGCATGTTCATGTCCCAGCCTTATGAAAAGCAGGTGCACTATAATGAATGGAGCCGCATGGCGTGTGGTACATACTACACCAAAGGTTCTGGCATACATGCTTGTAGACCTTGAGGCAGTTCAGAGGCAAAGCTCTGGAATGCCTTTGGTTTAATCGATCTGTTCTGGGAGGCTCACTGTTCAGACAGGATCTCTCCTTGATGCTTCAGGCTCCACATGGCTTACAGCCTGATGCCCATGTTTACACAAGAGATATACCCTCAAGGATAAGTAATGAAGGTCCACAGGAAGGTATCAGTGGTTTACACATGCACTGTGTCAAACGGGGTAAGAAGAAGAAGAAAAGAAGAAGAAGAGATTGGATTTATATCCCACCCTTCACTCATAGTCTCAGAGCAGCTTTCCCCTCCCCTCCCCACAACAGACACCCTGTGAGGTAGGTGGAGCTGAGAGAACTCTCTCGAGAACTGCCCTTGAGAGAACAACTCTGAGAGAACTTGTGACTGACTCAAGGTCATACTAGCAACTGCATGTGGAGGAGCGGGGAATCAAACCCAGTTCTCCTGGATTAGAGTCTGCACTCTTAGCCACTACACCAAACTGGCTCTCGGGGAAATATGGTAAGATTAATAAGGAGGGGGAAAGATGGTAAGATGAATAGTTGTCGCTTAAAAGCCCTGTTATAAATTATGAAGAACTGCTGTAGAGAACAGTCTTTTATTGGGGGGGGGGAGATTTAACCCTTTAATTGTTTTTTAAAATGTCAGATTTTCCTGCAAACCTAGGGGTTCCCCTAAGTTTGCAGAAACATCTGTTTTGGGTAAGTGTAGCCCCAATCCATGGATTTAGTTATCCACAGATGGGGGGGTCACACTCAATAAATAGTATATAGACAAGTGGAAACCCCCAATACTTGTGGGGGGAATCCCTCCCCCACTGCTGCCAATTATCTCCTTGTGGCTCAGTGGGGGGGATCCCTACCAGCTGACAGTGTGCTTCTCTGCTGCTGCTGAGCCTGCCACAGAGCAAGGAGCCTGGTGCTCCTTGCTGCCGGGCCCAGAGCAGCAGCTGGTGTGTTCTTCCACCATGGTGGCCGGGCCTGGAGCAGCAGCCAGCGTCTTCCACCCATGTGGCCAGGCTGGAATGGCAGCCTGCACCCTCCGCCACCACTGCTGGGCCCGCTGGGGCTGGGCTGGAGCAGCTGCCAGAGGGCTCCCCTGCTGCTGCCGGGCCCAGAGTAGTAGCCAGTGTCCTCCACCACTTGGGTTGGAGCAGCTGTTGGCATGGGGTTCCTGGGCTCCGCCGCCACTGGACCCAGCAAGACTTTCCTGGCTGCGCTGATGCTACTTTACGTTTGGAAGGATTTAACCCCCCCATGTTTTATTTATTTATTCATTTATTTATTTATCATTTGCATTTATCACCCACCCACCCCACGAGCGGGCTCAGGGTGGGTAACTTCATGTAACAATACAATAAATAAATTAAAAAATTCTGGGCGATTTCGCACTAGAGCTGCCTTGCAGCGCAGCCGCCGTTTGCCCCTACACAAACATGTCAATTTCACACCCGAAGCTCCGGGGCTGCATTTTGACTCATGGTTTCGCCCGATTTCCTCCACAGTTTCGTGAACCTGGTTTTTGAGGATCACGAAACTGCAGAGGAAATCAGGCGAAGCCGTGGGTCAAATGCAGCCCCGCAGCCTCGGGTGTGAAATTGACAAATAGTGTCGGGGCAAACACGCGGTGGTCCCGGAGGCTGTGAAATTGACAAATAGTGTCGGGGCAAACAGCGGCTGCTCCGTGAGGCAGCTCTAGTGCGAAATCACCCACAGTTTACACATTTACAAGACAGTCACAAGCATCAAAACAAATCACAGTTCAGACAAGTCAACTGGTTGTGGGAGGTTCCCTGGCATATGATTCGAGTTGGTAGCCAGGATTTTGTAATTTGGGAGGCCTTTAAATAAGTCGGGGGGCACTGACATCACAAAATAAAAAACAATTTTAAAAACTCACTTTTGCAGCATTCGTACTCTACCTGCCTCTGCAGGGAAGCAAGCCATGCCTGGGGAAGTGGCGGCGGTGGGGAGTCCTCCAGGTGGCCCAGAGAGTCAGGAGTCCTCTGGGTGGCCCACAGAGCCGGGGGACCTGGGGGCTAGATGGAAGTCAGGGGGCCTTGGCAGGAGGTCGGGGGGCCAGGCCCTGAAATGCCCCAGTGTAGCTACGGACCTGTAGGTGGGAGTGCCCCAAGTTTGAAGAAAGATCTGTTTAGCCTCTGCATGGCCCCGAGCTGTGGATTTAGCTATCTGCCGATGGGAACTACACAAGGCTAATAGTCCATAGATGGAATGTCTGGATTTTCTCTGAATACATCCAGGCACCAACACATAATCAGAGTTAGACACTTTAACTGTCCTGCGTCCCTATAGTGGAATGGGAATTTTAGTCTGAGAAGGATGCTGACTGGGTTCTGTTAGGAATCCCTATGCCTACTCCACACTACAGTTCTTAGGTTTCACTGGAGAAAGGGGAATAAAGGCAAAGGATTTGGCCATGTGACCACTGTTTGCATAAATCAAGCTTTGAAAAAGATTGACTCCTCCCCCTGCTTTGAGCTGAGCCAGCATAGTGTGGCATCCTAAGATCTTAGGGTCCCAGGTTTGAATCCTTCCCTACCCTATTGTGGAAGCTTGCTGGGTGACCTTTGGTCACGTTCTCAGCCTAACCTGCATCACAAGGTGGTGGTTGTGAGGATGAAGCAGAGGAGGGGAGAATATTGTAAACCACTCCGGGTCCCCAGTGGGGAGAAAAGTGAGTTAAAAATATTTCCAGTCTGCTCAGTGGCAAAGTATACAGTCGATGAAGAAGCATATTAAAGAGAAAATGAGTTGCAGCAGCGGCCCTGAGTGTTTCCCTGTGGGTACATATCTGCTGTTGTGCTTTTCAGGTAAATTCAAATATTTGCACTAAATACCTGTGGAACTTCAGAAGGCGGTAAATAAAGATTAGACATCTGCGAGGGCATCTCTGCAGAAGGATGCAGTAGAGTCCATAGCACTTCCACAGGGCAGGGTTGCCAACTCTGGGCTGGGAGATTCCTGAAGATTTCGGGGTGGAGTTGGGGAGGGACCTCAGCGGGGTAGAAGGCCATGGAGTTCACCAACCAAAGCAGGCATTTTCTTCAGGGGAGCTGATCTCTGCCGTCTGGAGTTCAGTTGTAATTTTGGAGGCTCTCCAGGGTCTACCTGGAGGTTGGCTACCCTACCACAGGGCATTTTAAGGAAAAGAAAACAACATGGAGGGAAGGTCCCAAACCCTTCTGCTTCAGGTATCTGAAGAAGTGAGCAGTGACTCATGAAAGCTCCTCCCCTGCCACATATATTTTTTTTTGTTAGACTTTAAGACTCGCTCTTTTCTACTGCTACAGACAAAGGCAACCCATCTTGACCTACTTCTGCTCATGTAACCAGTAGCAAGGAGAAAAAGATGTTCTCCCAAAGAACATCTGATCCAAAGTCCTTCTGTCATTGGCCAACAAACACAAGAACTTTGTAATGTATAGATTGGTAGGTTTGTTTTTCATTTGTTTAATTTAGAAAGTCATTTTTTTATCTTGGGGAGTCCTCCAAGTATATAAAAATTCCTATGTCGACGGCAGGCGGTCTGACTTTCTGGTTTCCTGAATGGCAGAAATCATTGGCTTAATCAATAGAAGAAGAAGAAATTGGATTTATACCCCTTCGCGAAGGAGTCTCAGAGCATCTTACAATCTCCTTTCCCTCCCCCTCCCCACAACAGACACCCTGTGAGGTGGGTGGGGCTGAGAGAGCTCTGAGAGAACTGCTTTTGAGAGAACAGCTCTGAAAGAACTTATGACTGACCCAAGGGCACAACAGCAGCTGCAAACCCAGTTCTCCCAGATTAGAGTCTGCGCTCCTAACCATGACACCAAACTGGCTCTCTTAGGCCCCGGTCACATGGGAGGATTTGCCCCGCAAGAGGGACGGATTGGGGCGCATCAAGCGGGCGCGATCACACCGCAACATCTGGGAAGCGTCACGTCCCCGTCCCCGATCCGCCCCTTTGGCTCGTAAATGCACATTAAAAAGGTACTACCCAAAGAGCACTACCTTGCGGATGATGCGCGGCAACTCCAGGCATCTGATCGGGGAAGCGCTGGTAGCCCATCACAGCCAGCGCCGTTCCCCGTCCCACGCATGCGCACAAACACACAACGTCCGTTTTGCTGTGCTACATATGATCGCCTGCCGAAGGCCGGAGCACGGAGCCACGGGGGCTTGTCGGATCGCGTTCCCGTGGTTCTTTTTGCTCTGGCTCTAATTTGCCTCTCTTCAGCAGCGCGGTATCCCGCTCGTGTAACCGGGACCTTAGACAGCATTTAAAAAGAGACGATGATGAACATTCTCAGACTGGTACCACAGAACACTCTTGTTGCTGTGGTTGCCTCGTACTCAGGGCTATTTTTGGGCAGGAACGCACAGGAACGGAGTTCCGGCTGGCTCCTGAGTTGGCCACACCCAGCAGGAACTCATTAGCATAATAGGCCACACCCAACAGCAGAGACTCATTAGGATTGGCGTGTGTGGCCTAACATGCAAAGGAATCCCTGCTACAAAAAAAGGCCCTGGGTTTTGACAACAAACAAAGTAAACAGAATAAGAAGCGAAAGGTGGGTGTGGCTGGATGACCACACTTCTGGCAACAGGGGGCTGCGGCCTAATATGCTAATGAGCTGTGGTGTCAGGGGTGTGGCCTATTATGCTAATGCGTTCCTGCTGGGCTTTTTCTACAAAAAGAGCCCTGCTACTGACACAGTTATTGATGATGGAAAGGGCCATCGAGTCGCAGCTGATTCATGGTGACTCCACAGGGTTTTCCAAGGCAAGAGACGTTCGGAGGTGGTTTGCCACTGCCTGCCTCTGCAGAGCAGCCCTGGACTGCCTTGGTGTTCTCCCATCCAGGTACTCACCAGAGCTGACCCTGATAGGGTTGCCAAGTCCATCTTCCACCCCCAGCGGGGGACTTTGGGGGCGTTCCTGGAGGGGGTGGGGCATCCCCAACGTGATGATGTCATGTTGGGGACGTCTGCCCCCCCACCTGTGCGCCGGATCTCCAGAAACGGCAGTTCCCTGTACTTAAAGTAGCCAGCAGCCGGCGTTTCCCCTTTAAGAGCAGCTGCGTTTCCCTTTTAAGAAGGAAGCTGGCATTTCCCTGCAAGCTTGCGGAGTTCGTGCTTGGGATGAAACACGGGTTGCACACACTTCAAGGGAGAGAGATGAGTGGCTGTGGTTTTGGGAGTGGGGCTTCCCCCGCCGGCCATCTGGCCAGCGGTGGGTAGAAACCCCCCCCAAAACGGGGGACCCCTGGCAAACCGGGGGGGTTAGCAACCCTAGACCCTGATGAGATCCCAGGTCCTCTGGAATTAATTTCTAAATGTGGATTTGGGAGGGGAGGGGAACCGTGATAATTAAAGTGGTATAAAACCAGCCTGCATTTGTAGAATAGTTAGGCCCTGGTTTACACCACACTGGCCTCTGCAGACACAGGAAAAGAAATCACAACAGGAGCTGCTACGCAGACAAAATAAAGTATCTTTAATTCCCAATGTGTTTCAGACTTCAGGGGGGGGAAATGGATCTGGTCATCTGTTTGATGGAATACAGTCTTCTGTCTCACATGTCTTTCTGAGATTCTTACGGACCGTAGCAAGTATAATTGCCCAGATTGCAGAACTAGTAAATGACTTCCTCTGCAGACATCTTTAAAAAAAGATGAAGTTGTGCTCTGCAACAGAATCAAAAATATCAAATTCTGTACCAAGGTAACCCGGCAGTCGTTCCGTTCCGAGAGAGGGAGCACTGATGGCCAATGAATCAGGGGACCTGCCACAGCAGAATCTGTGAGTTCGTGCCCATAAATTATGACATTCATGCAAGCGAGAGAGGGGAAAAGTTGAGTTTTTATGGCTGTCTAATATGCATCTGTTAAGAAGCAGTCATGTAGGAAATGTGTGAGCATTATGGTGTTGACTGTGTGAGGGCTCCTCCAGGGTTGCTGACAGGGATTTTCTAGAGCCACAAAATAGCTACTGCCAAGGGACTGAGAGAGAGAGCCTTCTAGTGGTTGGCGCAAACTGATGATGTCATCAGCCGGACAGAGCTTGTCCCACGTGGGTTTTTGCCAGACAGCACGTGCTCCATAATGGTGCAGATCTTATTGCTGACCGCTTGTTAAAGAGTCGGGGGGCTCTGCGGCAAACCATACTTCCAGGTCTTGGGGGCTTGTCTAGAGAATAAAGCAATCCCAGCAGTCAGGGTTGTCAACCTCCAGGTGAAACCCAGAGATCTTCCACTATTACAACTGATCTCCAGATGACCAAAACCAATTTCCCTGGAGAAAATGGCTGCTTTTGAGGGTGGACTCTATGGCATTATGCTGAGGTCCCTCCCCACCCCAAACCCCACCCTCACCAGACTCCACCCCAAGATCTCCAGCTATTTCCCAAGCCAGAGCTGTCAGCTGTACCAGCAATACAGAAGTGACAGCCAAGTATTGTAATACACACTGCCACTAGGGATGCCAGCCTCCAGGTGGGACCTGGGGATCCCCTGGAATTACAGGTAATCTCCAGGGTACAGAGATCAGCTCCCCTAGAGAAAGTGGATGCTTTGGAGGGTGGACTCTATGGCTTTGCACCCCGCTGAGGTCCCTCCCCTCTTCAAACCCCGCCCTCCCCAGGCTCCACCCCTCAAGTCTCCAGGAATTTCCCAACCCAGAGCTGGCAACTCTATTTGCAACTCCCAGGGGCGGATTAAGGATCACTGGTGCCCTAAGCACTGACCCATCTTGGTGCCCCCCTCCTTTCCACACTGACCCAGTCCATTTTAGTTGTTGACCTGTCTGACCAGATAGACAATGCAGGTTGCAGCAATACAAACATTTATTCGTACGATAACACAATATACTGTACAAACTAAGCTTTTCACCCTTTCCCCAACTTTGTGGTGCCCCCTCTGGCCCTGGTGCCCTAAGCACCTGCTTAGTCTGCTTAATGGTTAATCTGCCCCTGGCAACACCTGTTAAAAGGTGGATTCAGGCTACCACTCTTTTCTCCCTCGATGAGCAATGACTCTAATATATGCCAGGTGGATGAACAGAGAAATGGGCCGCCCATAAGACGTTTAAGTGTCATCCAAGCTGCTTGCAAGTGCAGTCCAGGAAGCAAGTCCTTTCGCCCGTTTAAAATGTAAGAAGGTCGTCCGTTTTGTTCCAAGCCCTATTCAGTTGTCCTTCTGGGTGTTTGTAAATTAGGCTAACGGCATCTTGACAACTGCTTTGGACAAACACAGCAATAGAGGGAAGCTTCAGTAAAAATGAAAGGACTTCCTGGGAATACTTTGCGCCTCCCTCCTCTGCCACTTCCCGTTTCATTCTTTCCGAGAAAAATCAGACCATGACACGAGACCGAGTCTCAGACCGCCACGGTTCGATTAAGAGAAAACACACAGGAAAAATGAAAGAGCTGGCCATTCTTCTGGGTTTGAAATGTCTTCTGTGCAGTGAAGTTGAATTGTTTTGCTTGGTTTTTTAAACCTCACCTATGTACCTTGGATGCAAAAGGACACTGACAAACCCGGAAAGGCTTAAATTGCCCCGTCTTTGATTTAGTCTTTGTCGTGGCATCAGCTGGGGTCTTGAATGAGGAACTCTGGCAACCAGAAGCTGCCTTATACTTATTGAGGTTAACTGGTTTGGTTAGTCCAGTCACCATGAGTTAGCAGAGTGCTTAAATAAAGCTACAAACGCAGGAGCATCACTTTACCAGGAACCGGGTAGTACTGCAATGGATTTGGCCAGATGTCATCTTTAATGACCTTGCCTAGCTCATCAGCTCCTGCATCAGAATGGTCAGTAAACCAAGTGAAGAAGCTTTCTGGTTCTTCGTGCTGCCTCTTTCTGCTGGCCTTGTTCTGTGTCTGGCTTGAACGCTTTGTCAGATCCTTCCCAGATTTCCACTTTACCAGGTTACTCAGCTGACAAAGGTACACCGAGCCACACTGCAAGTTTAGAAGAGAAATACTCCTCTCTTTATTTGAGAAGTACACTTTGGATAGGAAAGAGGAGAGACTTAGATTACTGATTTACTAGCTAAAGGATGGAGGTGGAAGGCGAGAGGCCCATCTGCCTCATGGTGCCGAGAGAGGACCGCGTGTCCCTCTCTTGGTGTGTGCTGGGAGAGAGCAAGTGTTCATTCAGAGTGAGAGAGAGGCAGGAAAGGGAAATTGGTCCCTGAGGACACAGTCTGCATATCAAAGAGGACAGTGGCAGGAGAGTAGATACAGGAAGAAAGGCCAGTGTGCCTATCTAGCCTCTCTTGCCACTCAGTCTGGAGGTCTGAGGCAGGGGACATTGCATCTGGAACTTCCAACAATACTAAATCATCCCATTGGGCCACCAAGGACCAACTTGTCTACTGAGACTGGCAGCAGCTGTCCAGAGGTCTTTCACATCACCTATGACATGATCTTTTGTGTTCAACTTGAGATACCAGGAGTTGAACCTGAACCTTCTGCGTGGCAAACGGATGCTCTGCCCCTGAGCCACAACCACCTTACTGAGTGGGTGGGGTTCGGGGAGGGACATCAATGGGGTATAATGCCATAGAGCCCACCCACTAAAGCAGCCATTTTCTCCCAGGTAACTGATCTCTGTAGCCTGGAGCTCAGCTGTAATTCTGGGTGATCTCCAGGTGGGACGCCAGCCTTCAGGTGGGACCTAGGGATCCCCCGAAATTATCGCTTATCCCCAGACTTGGATGCTTTGGAAGGTGGACTCTGTGGCATCGTACCCCACTGAGGTCCCTGTCCTTCTCAGGCTCCACCCCCAAATCTCCAGGAGTTCCCCAACTTGGATCTGACAACCCTACTTAATGCCCCACCCTACCCCACCAGCAGCCAGAGGGGAACCTGGCAACTCAAATAAAACAATTATTTCTTATTTTATTAGACAGCGAGAACCAACTGGTGGCTCACCAAAGCAATGTTATCAGGCTTTAGCAGCTTCTCTGAGTTCATATCCAGGTGCCATAACAGTGGCATTTGCAAATTATTTTCAAGAAGCTGAACATCAGAGGTGCATCACATACCTCTTGTTTGGTGATTGCAGCACTTGGGAACAGTGACCATAATGTTATTGAGTTCAACATTTGTTTCTACAAATGGGAGTTGCCCAAAAAGACTGACACAACCACTTTTAACTTTAAAAGGGGTAACTTCTCTGATATGAGGGGACTTGTGAGGGAGAAACTGAAAGGAAAAATAGAAAGGGTCAAAACCATTGGGGAAGCTTGGAGACTATTTAAAACTACAATCCTAGAGGCTCAGAAAAAACATATACCGCAGGTTAGGAAAGGCACAAACAGGGATAGGAAAAAGCCTGCATGGTTAACTAATAAAGTAATGGAAGCTATAAAAGGTAAAAAAGTTTCCTTTAAGCAGTGGAAAGCTAGTCACAGTGAGGCTGATAAAACAGAACACAGGCTATGGCAAATGAAATGGTCAGGCAGGCAAAAAGGGAATATGAGGAGCATATAGCAAAAAATGTAAAGACCAACAATAAAACTTTCTTCAAATACATTAGAAGCAGGAAATCAGCCAGGGAGGCAGTGGGGCCCTTGGATGACCAAGGGGTAAAAGGAGTACTGAAGGATGATAGGGAAATGGCTGAGAAGCTAAATGCATTTTTTGCCTCTGTCTTCACTGTGGAAGATGAGAAGTGCTTGCCCACTCCAGAACCGCTGATTTCAGGAGGGGTGTTGAAAGACCTGAGTCAGATTGAGGTGACGAGAGAGGAGGTCCTACAATTGATAGACAACTTAAAAACTGATAAATCACCAGGCCTGGATGGCGTACATCCAAGAGTTCTGAAAGAACTCAGATGTGAATTTGTGGATCTCCTGACAAAAATATGTAATCATTAAAATCTGCCTCTGTTCCTGAGGACTGGAAGGTAGCTAACGTCACTCCCATCTTTAAAAAGGGTTCCAGAGGAGATCCAGGAAATTTTGCACATTGGAGCAAAAAATCCTAACTATAAATACACGTTGATGGGGTCTGAACTGGCAGAGACTGACCAAGAAAGAGATCTTGGAGTTGTAGTAGATAACTCACTGAAAATGTCAAGACAGTGTGTGGCTGTAATAAAAAAGGCCAACGCTATGCTGGGGATTATTAGGAAGGAAATTGAAAACAAATCAGCCAGTATCATAATGCCCCTGTATAAATTGATGGTACGTCCTCATTTGGAGTACTGTGTACAGTTCTGGTCACCACACCTCAAAAAGGATATTATAGCATTGGAAAAAGTGCAGAAAAGGGCAACTAGAATGATCAAAGGGTTGGGACACTTTCCCTATGAAGAAAGGTTAAAGCGCTTGGGGCTCTTTAGCTTGGAGAAGTGACGGCTGAGGGGTGACATGATCAAGGTTTATAAGATTATGCCTGGGATAGAACAGGTTGAGAAAGAAGTACTTTTCTCCCTTTCTCACAATACAAGAACTTGTGGGCAGTCCCGTGAAATTGCTGTGTGGTTGGGTTAGAACAGATAAAAGGAAGTACTTCTTCACCCAAAGAGTGATTAACACATGGAATTCACTGCCCCAGGAGGTGGCGGCGGCTACAAGCATGGACAGCTTCAAGAGGGAACTGGATAAACATATGGAGTAGAGGTCCATCAGTGGCTATTAGCCACAAGGTATAGATAGGAACTCTCAGTCTGGGGCAGGTGATGCACTGTATTCTTGGTGCTTGGGGGGGCAACAGTGGGAGGGCTTCTAGTGTCTTGGCCCCACTGATGGACCTCCTGATGGCACCTGGTATTTTTGGCCACTGTGTGACGGAGTATTGGACTGGATGGGCCATTGGCCTGATCCAACATTGGCTTCTCTTGTTATGGCTTCGCAGACGATACGCTGGGCACGCTTGACACATCTGCTCCTAAGCTGTGAAGCCCTTATGCCGGGTAGGCTGCAGCACCAGCTTTATGATCTGCTCTTGGCTACTTCTGAGGCAAAAGGCATTTGTAGCCACACCATGGGACGGAGTGGGCATGGACAAATGAGGGCTAAGAAACAGGATGGTACAAACTGGAAAACTCTGGATGGGAAAAACCTGAGTCGGCTGAGGAGCTGATGCCTGCCTGCGCGGCTGTCAAATGTTTGCTTCTTCGGAAGGCGGCTTGTTAAGGATGTCCAAGGAAACGTCTAGAGACTGCAAGGAGCAGCGCTGGAGGAAATGGGAGATGAGGACCGTGAAGGTGAAAGAGGTTCCAGGAACAGCTGGCAATTAATTCCTGCTTGCAAGACTTTTTTTACACCACGCTGGCAGCTACGCACAGCTCGTTTCACCCCGAAAGCCTTGCTCTGCTTCCGTATGGATTCAGAGCAGCAGCTACCGTTTCTCCTCAGTCTCAAACTGGGAAAAGTGGCACTACATGTTGACCCGTATGAAAGCTTCAGGTCAATCTGGGAACTCCTTTCCATGTGTGGCGGCTACCAAAAAGTTCATGGGGGTGCCTCAGATGGCGGCTTTGAAGACTGGGGAGCGGGTGCAGGGGGAAAAACTAGTATCCCCCAAAGCCAATAGTATATTTGAATATTTTAGCTGCTCAGGCTTCATGCCAGGGACCATCCTTTAAGTACTGTTTGGGGCCGGGCTAAGGAATCCAATCGTTTGACTTCATTTAAGCCTATTTGAAACATGCAGCATGAAGGAGGGACTCTGACTCCTTTCATTGCTCGTGTTGCTGTGAGGTAAACTTCTGTTCTCAGACTGACATGCCGGCCTTGACGTCTCAGCCTCGCTTCCCCTCCAGGCACAAGAAGGCCGGCGAGCTGGTAAGGAACACAGGAGGCCAGAGATGAGATCGGCCCGGAAGACCCCCAAACAGCATTTTGCCCTGAAGTGCACTGATTCGTTGGGACCCCTGCCAGTCCCAGAGCTTTTTGAAGTAACCACAACTCATGAAGAGACTGCCAGAGAAAGTAGCTCATTTGTATTCAGAGCACAGTGTGGGGGGGGGGGAGTCTGAATTTAGGACTGTGAGGGCACTGTCTGTGTGGGTCCATCTCTGTGTGTCTGTGTATATAAACAAATATGTGAAATGTATCATCCCACTTGGTTCCGGGCCTCTGAGGGCTATCCTGTAAGGGTTGTGAACTCTGAATAGGGTTGCCAGGTCTGGGTTGGAAAATACCTGGAGACTTTGGGGGTGGATCCGGGAGAGGGTGGGGTTTGAGGAGGGGAGGGGCCTCAGCAGGGTGCAATGCCATAGAGTCCACCCTTCAAAGCAACCATTTTCTCCAGGGGAGCTGAACTCTGTCAGCTGGAGATCAGTTGTAAAAGTGGGAGATCCCCAGGCCCCACCTGGAGGCTGGCAACCTTAACTCTGAGCTGGGAAATTCCTGGAGCTATGGTGAGCGTGGGGTCTGGGACCTCCACAGGGAGTCTCTGTCATCTGGGCATCAGCTGTAATTCCAGGGGCAGGGGCAGGTCTACTATGAAAATAATGAAGCTTAAGCTTCAGGGCCCCTAATCCTGGAGGGGTCCTGAAGCAACTTCTATTTTTAATAAGTGGATTTTTCAACAAAATGGAAGAGTTTTTTTTAAAGCTTTTGTTATTAAAATGTGGCTATTTTAGTGACAGAATCATATGCCAATGGTTTGAGGTATTTAATTCCAACCTTGTTGGAAGTTGCCCTGTTGTTGCTGGTTGAGATGGGCCCCCCCATAACAGTTCAGGCTTCAGGGTCCCACTTGGAAGTTAGCAAGCTAACTGCCAGGAGACGGAACTGGCAGAATTCCTCTGTCAGGGAACAGGTTTTAGATGGCAGCCTTGTGCCCCCTTGGCATTCTCCCATTGCTTCCCTGCTTTCTTCCTGGTGATGGTTAGTCTTTCCAGACCTCTGGAGGAAGTCTCCCACTGGCAAACTCTGTGGCCTGCTGTGGCAGCGAGAGAAAGAACAAAACAGGGTCATCACCAATGTTGTTACATCACTTCCTTGTACAACCCGGAAGTGGCAAAGGGTAGCTCTAGGAATCTACACCAACCCTGTTGCCAGCATGGTCTAGTGGTTAGAGTGTCGGATTAGGATTTGGGAGACCCAGATTCGAATCCCCTCTGCTATGGAAGCCTGCTGGGTGACCTCGAGCCACTCACACGCTCTCAGCCTAACCTAACCCCACACAGAGTGGTGGTGAGGATAAAAAGGAGGAGAGGAGAACAAGCTGCTTTGGGTCCCTGCTGGGGAGAAATGTGGGGTATAAATTAAGTAAATAAAAACACCAGGCTGAGTTTTTTAAAGACGCCTGAGACTACTTGGCATCTGGATTTTTGCACCCCTGCTTTCCAGGACCTGCAAATAAAAATGTGGTAGATTTTTGCCTTGGCCTGGATAGCCCAGGCAAACCCGATCTTGTCAGATCTTAGAAGCTAAGCAGGGCTGACTCTGGCAAGTACTTGGAAGGGAGACCTCCAAGGAATACCAGGGCTGGGATGCAGAGGCAGGCAATACTGAGCATATATTGAGAATCCATTTCTTTCTTAATCATTCTTTGATCCTTGGTCAACTACTTTATATAACTGAACCTTCTTCAGAAGTCAGAATGTTTATGAACATGCTATGACATCACAGTCGCTCAATCAGTGGTGCTATGTAAAGCTGTTTCATTCTGCTGTGGCACCAGCTTCCTTTGCCTTCCATTTAGCTCAGTATAAAAATCTGCATCAGGACAGAGGGAGAGTGCGCGCAAGAGGGGGGAGGAGTGGCTTCCCCGGGGGCGGCGGCAGGGCGCTGCACTGTGTTGCACTGCAGGGAGGAAACGGCACCTGCGACCCCCCCAGAAAGTAAAGGGGGGTGACCTGGCAGAGGGGGAGGCGGGGGCAGGAAAGATGGAACGAGCTGGGTCAAAACCCCAAACACACCCAGTGGTTGCCAGGCAGGGCGTTCTGGAGACTGCCCCAAGAAATAACAAATGGTTCAGGGGCTGGTGTGCTTCCAACCCCCTCCCCCAAAAAATACGATTGCAGAAAAATGTTCCTTGGCTGCTTTTAAACACAGATGACTGGATTTTCAGCTAACTAGTTTCCTTTGTGACAATTTGTGTATCTCCTTAGAAAAGATGGGGGGGATTCGGCTTCAGGTGTCTGCTTATCACTCACAGCGGCTTGAGGGTGGGGAGGAGCCATTAAACCACCTTAAAACTAAATCCAAATAACACGGTGGGACACTGTGGTGACCTCGGAGTCACCCCTAAAGGGCAATAAAATGATGCAGACAGCCGATGCTGAGATTAGCCAGTAGGAGAGCGGATGCGGCATGGAATGCAGACAGAAATGTGTGAGACGATGTGAGATCATTGGCACAGCGGTGGGAAAGACTAATGCAGATTGGACCAGTGTCTGGGTGTGGGAGCATGATATGCTCCTAACATAAAGCTTGTGTCTGTGGATCCCATTGCAGGCCCATAGCCAGGATTTTGTGGCTTATGGGGCAAAGTTTTTTTCTGGTGGGGCTGCATAAATACCCCCCCCCAACACCCCATGTGCAGCGAGTAATTCTCATGTTACATTTAATGCATGCGCAGCTGGATGGGCGATTGAAACTGGCGGCAAGGGGGGGGGGAGCCCTGGTTTGCCCTTAAAGGGACGTTTGACTCATTCTGCCCGGCTTCTGTTCTTGGTGGGCGCCTTGAAAAAAAGAGAGAGTAAAAAAAGCATTTTCAGTCAAAAATCTTGTGGGGCTGTCCCTTTAAGAAAGGGGGTGGAGCCCCAAATAGTTCCACCATAGCTCCGGGCCAGTCCCATTGTCATTGCACGGAGATATGTAGGAGGATGCAGGCCGTCCGCATTCTTAGAGGCCTGAAAGTTCACCGGTTAGAAGTGGAAGGCTGAATGTTTTCTCATATGGGAGAAACAAAATTTTAAATTGCCTAATGGAAGCATTCAGGGTCATGAAGAAAGTTGATAAAATAGAACATAAAGTGCACCAAGGAGGGATTTAATTACCTGGGAAGCTGGCCTGAACAGGGTATTCATGCAGAACTATTTCAGCAAAGGGAAGTCAGCGATTATTAATCCCCATTCTCCAAGGCCACATTTCTTATCAAGCCGAGCTTTGGGCTGACAAGAAGCTTGCATGTTGCTGGACGGCAGACGTTTACTGGCGAGGCACAAACAGTTGTAGCAAAACGTCCCACTTTTTAGAAGGAAATTATTATTTGGGCTCCCTGGAGTGCACCCTCCAGGATCTCCAGCGATAAAAATCATGGGCATTTAGAGGAGAGGCCATAGTTCATGGGCAGGGCACACGTTTTGCATCCAGATGGTTCCAAATCCAATCCTCAGGACTTCCAGCTTAAAAGAAACAGAGAGCACGTAGTACAAAATAGGTTTCATAAAGTTGAAAGCGCGTATATTGACTCATGCATCTGGGAGACTCTAGAAATAAAGCACCTCACCGCATGTCTTACTAGGCCCAGGAAAGAACTGCACAGTATGGGCATGTGCTGCAAAGAAAGATAGCCACTGATGTGGACCAGAGATGGGAGAGTGCAAGATGATGACATCACATCATTGACAATGAGTGCAAGATGATGACATCACATCACAAAGTGATCCTACCTGCTAAGGAGATCCAGGGAAACGTGACACATTTTCTGTGGCATCTCGATGTCATGCAGTTTCACCCTTAGGGCTTCCAACCTGCTTTTAGGATTCTTGATCTACTGTTATGGTTTCAATTCAGCGATTCCTTAGCAGGTTTTGAAGGGCACACTCAGTTTAGGGGAAACCCATTTTCCTCAGCAAATGGAGCAGCGGGTCCTTTTCTTGCCTCAATCTGTTCCGGATACCAGAATGAATCCACGGCTGCCTGTGTGTGTGGGTGTGTGGGTGGGTGTATGCCTGCAAAGTGTGATTCAAATATAAATCTGGTGTTTATCTTTTGAGCAAACAAGATTTAGGAATACAGAAGTGACGCATATGTTTCACCCAAATGACTGTTTGGTATTTTTGCTTTTCATCATCCAAAATATGGAAGCATAGCTGCCACCGAATCATTTCTGTGGAAAACAATGGCTAAACTGCATCCTTGTGACGTCTTTGCCTATATTTCTTTAATAAATGCAGGGTTCCTTTAGCGACTGGAAAACAGTTGGATGGGTTCTCCAGTTTGCTCTAAATATGATATCTTCAACTGCCGCACAGTATACATACTTTGTGTGTGTGAGAAGCCCTTTTTACAAATTAAAGTGAACACACATACAATCCATGTACCGTGTAAATTGGCTCTTTTTTTGCATGTGCATTGAATAATCTCCTGCTACAGTCAATGCTTCTAAACATGAATGTGTGATATAAACCCCACATTTACCCAGGTACTGGTCCCTGGTTTCATTTGTAAAGTGAACACACATTGACTCTTTCTTACAAATAAATGTATGCATGTGTAGGCAGCATGTACATGTGTTCAATGTAACATCTGAACAGGCCTTCTTTGTATGTCACAGCACAAACAGGACTCTGGATTATGATGGGCATCGGTCCTTCTGTTGTTGCATTTTGGCATGGTGATGGCTCTCAGAAGCTTACGCATAATAAACTTGAAGCGCCAAAAGATTTAAATGGCAAAACTTCCTCCCAGTCAGCCTTTTAAAAGTGCATGCTTAGAAACTGGCAGCCTATGAGCTCCTTTTTGGTGTAGTAGTTAAGAGCGGTGGACTCTAATATGGAGAACCAGGTTTGATTCCCCACTCCTCCACATGCAGCTGCTGGGTGGATCAGTCACAGTTTTCTCAGAACTCTCTCAGTCCCACCTACCTCACAAGGTTCTGTTGTGGGAAGAGGAAGGGATGGAGACTGTAAGCTGCTCTGAGACTCTGAGTGAAGAGCGCGGTATAAAGCCAGTCATCTCCTCCTCCTCCTTCTCCTCCTCCTCTTCTTCTTCTTCTGCCTATGAGCTCATAGGCTGCCAAGCTCGCCATTTTCTAAGCACTTCCTGTCACATGGGGCCTCCACACGTTGGACTTCGTCTGCTATGAAAATGCACACCATTTTCTGGGAGTTTTCCTACATGAATTTGGAAAAAAAAATTGTGGTAGATGCAGCCTTAAATGTCGAAGGATTAAGAATCAATTTTTCCTGTGTGCCTTTTTCATGCTTCAGCTGCCATTGGGTGAAAGAGACGCTCGGGGCAAATGACATGTAGAAAGAGCTTATCCTCCTGTGTCGATACCCAAAGGCACCTGCACGGAATGTCTTGGCAAGAAAACTTAAAAAGAGGGATGTATTGTAGCAAAGAAGTAACTGCACGGAGCCCCTGAAATCATCAATCAATACATCTCTATGATTAAAAATAGACAAAGCGTTCTTTCTCTTTGGCAGTGGCAATGTTTTGAAGGTGCGGAAAAAACAAACTTGACCCCCCCCGCAGCTGCTGCCCCCATCAGAGGAGTGTCCTGATATGTTTGATTACAGCCTGCAGCCAATTTGTGCCAGAGTGTTAAAGGGAGAGAGCGGAAAGGTCTCGTCGGACAATTCTTGTTGTTTCTGTATAGTCGTATTCTGCTCCTAGGTACTCAGTCAAGGGGGTTTCTTGAACTGTGTGGAATGGAAAAAAGAAAACCCCAAAGGTTTGCAGCAAATGGAAATAATTCTACAACATTTCAGCTATCATGAAAAAATGAACAAACTACAACTTGCCACAAGGAAGCGAGGAGCAATTTGGAAATCCAACCCTACCCCCCAAAATCTCCCCCTCCAGCAGTCAGTAAGTTTTCAGGGACGGAGCAAGATGATTTTGGATGGAGGCTTCCGGGGGAGGGATTTTTTTTACCACGATTGCTTATTTTTTTGGTAGAACACTGCCGGTTTGGAATTAAAATCTGTGATTCTGGGGTTCTGACCATTCTTTTCAATGGGGAATGTATATGATGGTCTGTGGCAGGTGTTTATAAAGATAATGACACCAAATTTGCATAGAATACAATCTTTTCTGTAATCTAAACGCCCCCTAATTTTCAAGTGGGTTGAACAAAGGGGTTTGATTTTATAGACCCCCAAAGTGTGCAACTCCACTTCTCTCTACTGTTTCCTAAAAAGCAGTCAAGCAGCAGCTTAGCAGGAGCACCCTAGCCGGCCACAGCATTAAAAAATTAATAATAATAACAATAACCCTGCCTGCATTGTCCTACTCGTACAGTGACTGACAATAAAAATTTCTTACCTTTCCAATGAAAACTCTGTATTTGCCATTCTTCCTTGCTGTGACCTGCTCGTTTCTTTTCACGAAATGACAGTGGCTTCCTTTCCCCATACCTTTCTGTTGGTCTGCCATTATTTCCTGTGGGGACTTTTCGGGGAGGCGGTGGAGTAGTTGTTTTTCAAACAAATGGCAGAGTGAGTGCTGCCTGTTCTCTAAGGAACCCCCAAGTTTCAAGCAACTTTGGCCAAGAGGGCTGATTCTATGAGCCCCTGAACAAGGTGTCCCCAGCCATCGTAATTGCACTTTCCTTATTCCCTATGGGGGGTTTTTCTGGGAGGGCTGGAGTGGCTGTTTTTCAATCAAATGACATCAAAATTGCAGTGGAGTAGGCACTGCCTATCCCGTACAGAACTCCCGTGCCTCAAGCAAATTGCGCCAAAGGGATGAATTCTATGAGCCCCTGCATAATGTGCTCCCAGGTCTCCATCTTCTCACCTATAGGACTTGCACAGAACAAATGGATTCCGGCCCCACAAAAGAGGGAAGGAAAGAGACTGCATCTATTTGTGGCTTGTCTCCAAAGATGATTGGTTTGGGAGGCGGGGTCTACGGTGCAACGATGGCGGACGCCTTTCCCGAGGCTCGCGGAGGGCGCTCCGCACAGCAGCGGAGGGGAAGGGTGCTGCTGGATTGGCAGCCCCATGGGGGGGGGTCAGGGAGGCCCCCCAGGCCATAGGGCTTTTGAGGGTGAGCCTCTTTTCCTGCTATCTGCAGGGAAATTGAGGCTGCCCTCCACCCTGATGGTCCTCCCCGCTGTCTGCATCCTCTTAGCGAGGCACAAGATTGCCGACTCAGTCAAGCGCAGGAGATCTGGTGAAGGAGTGAGTACGAGCGTGATCAAGAAACAATGAACTGTGAGTTAAAATGAGTGAACCGTAAACAGAAGCGTAAATCCCCCCCCCCTCCGAAACCTTTTGAGTGATTGGAATCCTGCTGAGAGGGACGCCTCTCGGACGCATTTCCATAAGCAGAGGAGGGAGGAGAGAGAGAGAGAGAGAGAGAGAGAGAGAGAGAGAATTGTAAACGGACACTTTGAAGTCCGGGGAGGAAACGATTTTATATTGGAATTAAAGTGTAAAAATGGCGGACACTCCAAAAAAGTCAGTGAAAACAACTCCGAGAAGAAGGGAAGTGAAAGTTATAGAACTCATAGCAGAAGCCACCAAGCCGATTCTTGAGCAACTTGTTGGTATTAACCATCAGCTTGCCAAGATAAATCAACAACTCGTGTCCCGGCAGCTGCAGTTGGCAACAATAGCAGAAAAGATGGAACAAAGGGCTATCAAAGCAAAAGAGATGGACACTAAAACTAACAGCGATCTCAAAGAGGCAAGGAGGGAAAGCATGAGAGAAACAGAAAATATTTACAAGGACTTAACTCCTTCCCTGCAGATGTTTTTAGAAAGTGCCATCTTAAATTCGGCTGATAGAAAAGAGTTTGGACCTGACCTCAAGATCAAGAAGCCTGTGAGATGCCACTGGCCCCCGAGGATGAGACCAAGAACAAAGAGGCTTAAGATTGGCGGTGTTATCCCTTTGGAGATGGAGGAGGGTTGTAGAATTTCGAGTGAACATCTAAGAAGCCATCAAGATTTTAGAGAGAATTAGCATAGATGTAAAGGCGGAAGGACTCTGAAAATTGCCCTTACGAAGAGAGCTGGAGGAGATGCTCTGGAAATCTTCTCATAATAAGTAATAAACTAACACATAAGCTTAGAAAGACAGGATCTCACAAAGTATATTGTTTATTAACAGTTTTCCCCCCATTACTAACTGCAGTTTAACAGGGTAATGATCTCCTACTCTTGGGTTTTTAGTTTAGTGTGGGTTACTTTTCTTTCTCCTTAGTTGTAGTTCCCCTTCCTTTCTTTTCTTTGTAGTTTATGCAGTATTACAAAAAATAAAAAAATTCCCTCCGGGGGTCTTTAAAAAAAGATGATTGGCTGGAAGCACTCTGTGCTCCTCTCTTGCAAGGATAAGTAGAATCAAAGAAAAACATCAGTATATGCTGTAGCTAGCTAGCATGGCTTGATAATTTTGTTATGTACACCCATGGCCTGGGTTAGCTGTTCAGTGGGGGACAGCCACTTTTCTACTACATGTAATGACAGGCTGGGGGCCAATCAGGAATTAATAGAGAGATGTGTAAATCCAGGATTTTCTAAATTCTAGGAGGTCGAATAAGATGGCTCGCCTTCCCTCTTATAACTGATGCTCAGCTGCCCTCAAAATTCTATACCTTCTGGAGCATATTTAATAAAAACTTTGCTATGCTGCCTTTCCACCCAAATAGGGTTCTGAAGGCAGTGTAACTCGTTAGTCCTGATGAAGATTTTTTAAATCTCTTGGTTAATATACAAGGCAATAATTTTCAATACACCTGGAGTTTCTGCCTGAACAGAGACCTCTGTCTTCCCTGTTGGAGGCATGGTTTTACTGCTGTCATCATCTACTCAGGGGCCCTCCACTTTTCTATTAAGCAGAGTGATGCCAGGCTTAAAATGTCATTAGAACAAGAATGGGATTTAGTTTAAATCATTATAGAATTGGTTCTTACCATATGAATTGGAGCCTGGGGTGCCATTTAGGGAGAGCGTGAGGGAACCCGTCTGATGATGCAGATCATATGAACACACATGACATTGCCTTATATTCAGTCATACCCCTGGTTTATCAAGGTCAGCTTTGTCTACTCTGATTGGCAGTGGCTAACCGTGGCTGGAGGCCTTTCACGTCACCTCCTTCCTGAACTGTTCAACTCAGGAGTGTCAAACATATAGCCTGCAGGCTGGAACTGGCCTGTCCAGGGCTCTTATCTGGCCCACGAGCAATTGGTCATTACCTTTACTGCCAGATGACAGAGACTGTGCATTATGGCCCTGTATTCTGCCCCAGTGCTAATGCATAACAGGCAGTGGAAGAGGGAGAATGGGCTTCAGGGAGATACCGTAAAGGAAATACTGTAAGAATGTTAATATTTTAAGAAGTTTGTATTTTGAGTGTCCTTTATAAAGTTTATATCTCTGGTACCTGGCATTACATTTTATGGCATTCGTACCCGCCAAAGTGACATTTATGTCAGACCTGGTCCTTGTAATGAATGAGTTCAACACCTTTGGTTTAACTGGAGATGCCAAGGATTGAAACTGGCACTTTCTGCATGCAAAGCAGGTGCTGTACCACTGAGCCACAGCCCCATGTGTTCACAGGTGATTGGAAGTTCCTCAGGTGCGCCTCTTTATTGTTAAAATCAAATGTGTTGTAAGAATTCCTGTGTATGTTTTTACTTGTGTGATAACACTGCTATACTAATTTGGCATCTCTGCATTTTTTGCCAATTAATATTTGAATCTACAGAAGAGCAGCCCTTTGCGCCTTCCTGCGGACCTCTCCCATGAATATCTCTTTGGAATGTGAAGTGGCATCCTTGGCTGGAGTGCCATAGGAGCCCCTCAATACACTTGGCGTACATGAGAAATATCAAAGAGTCCTGTCACGGGCAATACTCTCTCTAAGCTGTGGAGTCTTGTGAGCAAAAAAATCTGCTTTGTGAACTACTGGCATTAAAGTTGCAAGTGAGCAATTTGGCTACTGCCTAAATTAGTTTGCTCTGGAGCCATCCTTCCTGAGCTAAGACAAAAATGTGTGAGCTGGAGGCTAAAGAACTGTGAGCTAGCTCACACTAACTCAGCTTAGAGGGAACACTGGCCATGGGGGACTTACTTCCAATTTTTCAGCTGTGCAGTTGTGGCTGTACATACAAGTGGTCAAATGAGAGATCTTCTCAAGGACTGTGGTAGCATCCTAGTTCTTCTCTTGCATGTTTTCCATTTTTTCTGGGGGTGGGGCACAGGAGGAAGATGCTCAGCTTCTTGGAGTTTTAACCCCCCCCACCGCTTCCTGTACCTTTCAAACATGATAGGCATTTTGCTAGTGTAGTAACTCCTCTGAGTTTTGGGGTCAAAATGAAGAAAGGTCAGCAAACAGTAAAAAAAGGACAATTTTTCTGGGCATTTTATTCACTTTTAACAGAAACATTCACTTATCAGGTATCACTGAAGTGCAATTTACAGAACTTAGCAGCAAATTCACATCTGTAAATTCAGATTTATTATTTTTTTAATTTGTACAAATCTTACAAATGTACATCCATTCGTACAGTATTGCCATTCACTCATGCTCGCTATGTACATGGTCTTCCCTTCTGAATTCCTGCCAAGTCCTTCTCCCTTGCTTCAGGAAACTTGGATCGAGGGCCGGGATTGGGCTCCATCATAATGCCTCAAGGCACTGAAGGGGGCAAAGAATTTAGGGCTGGACTCAACTCCGAATGCCAAAGCAACGTCTGACCTAAGCTTCCAACGTGGTTATCAAATGGGGCCCATAGCAAGGCTCACAGGGTCTGGACTAGTCATGGTTTTTATGTGTTGTTTTTGCATTGTCTTTAACGGGCAGAGATGATCTAGTTCAGCTTGTTTTTGCTGACTCTCAAAATCTGCCATATCTTTGAACCAGCCATGCCTTCCCACCATGTTAGGCTGCTCTGCCCACTGGTGATCCCGGGATGGGGGTGGGGAGATGATTAAGTTATTAGAAATAATCAGTGATTGGAGGAGATGTGCCGAGCATCCTTCTGATGTTTTCTTTGGATGTTTTGTGTAAAACGGGACAATCCCAAGGATTATGCTGCCGTCGCTCAGGAGGACTTTCACACACCCCCGTTTACATTGATGTGCATTGGAGCTCCGCAGGGCTCTCTATTGTAGAAAAAGCCCAGCAGGAACTCATTAGCATAATAGGCCACACCCAACAGCAGGAACTCATTAGCCTATTGGGCCACACCCCTGGCAGCACAGCTCATTAGCACATTAGGCCACACCCCCATGTTACCAGAAGTGTGGTTATCCAGCCACACCCACCTTTTGCTTGTTATTCTGTTTACCTTGTTTGTTGTCAAAACCCAGGGCTTTTTTGTAGCAGGAACTCCTTTGCATGTTAGGCCACACACCCCTAATGTAGCCAATCCTAATGAGTTTCTGCTGTTGGGTGTGGCCTATTATGCTAATGAGTTCCTGCTGGGCATGGCCAACTTGGGAGCCAGCCGGAACTCCGTTCCGGTGCGTTCCTGCCCAAAAAATAGCTCTGGAGCTCCAGCCAAACGATTTCTCCTTCTGGAACATGTTCCTTGGTGTACTCACCAAGCCTTTTCTTTCAGCTTTTGTAGGGAGGGGGCTCAGCATCAAAGCCAACTTTTATCCATGGCTGCTATGGGGCCAGAGACAATCTGAATTTTGCCTTGAGTTGCACAACCTCACAGCATTAGACTTCTTTGTAAGTGGAAATGTGGCCTTTACGAAGGGTCCCGAGTAAATGTTCAAAATATTTATTTCCCAGTAATAAAAGAAGAAGAGAAGAGATTGGATTTATACCCCGCTCTTCACTTGGAGACTCAGAGCGGCTTACAATCTTCTTTCCCTTCCCCTCCCCACAACAGACACCCTGTGAGGTAGGCGGGGCTGAGAGAGCTCTTCTGAGAACTGCTCGTGAGAGAACAGCTCTGAAACAACTCATGACTGACCCAAGGTCACACCAGCAGCTGCATGTGGAGGAGTGGGGAATCACACCCGGTTCTCCCAGATTAGACTCCACGCTCTTAACTACTACACCAAACTGGCTCTCTGGGAGGAGTGGGATTATAAATAAAATGGCAACAACTGAAGTTTTAATGTGACCTCACCTGTATGCTTAGGGCTGCATGCATACAGCCAATCTTGTTAGGTAAGTGAGGCTGACAGCCAAAATAGACATTTGCCTTTTTTTGTTTGAAGAGTTGGGCCCGGGTTCCTGGATGCAACTTGGGTTTCTCACAACCCCACAGCAGATGTGGGAAATGGCTATTAAAAATTAAAGCAGAGCCCATTTGGGCCCAGAATGTTGCTGTTGATGAGGGACTCCTGTCCCCCCCTCAGCCATTTTCTGTGTTGAAACAGTGCTGGGGAGGAGAGTTATTTCCCTGCAAATACCCCCCCAAAAAACATCTTAAAGGAAGTGAACGTCTAGTATGGCCCTCAGACAGTGGCCGGCCCAGAGTCACTCTATGAAACTTGTGCCCAAGCAGGTCTCCCCAGGCCAAGGCGGCATCCCATCCACTCTGCCACACCAGAGTTCTCAGTCAGAGAAACATAATCAGAAATATCAAGATGGTAGAGCTATCCTCAGACCAGACTGCACAAATGCATGCGAGGATGAACGGCTCTTTCCCCACTGAAAACACACACCTTATTTGTGGAAAGTCAGTATGTTAGAGAGAAGAGTTTCAGCTTTGCTTTCTGTCTGATATGCTACTTTCCCTCGTACAGGGATTTTAATGCGTTCAGTGGGGAAGCATTTGAAGATGCAAGAGTTCTATTTGCATTTTGAGCGATGTGACTCTGTGGCTCTTATAGGCTGGCTCTGAGTTATGCCTTGGCCCTCTCCGTGGGATTCAAGCATGTGCATTCCATTCTTTCCAACAAGACTTAAGAGAGCAACTCCCAGAGAGCTCTACTCAGAAGTAGCCCACATTTTATTCAGTGGGGCTGACTCCCAGGTAAGTGTGGCTTGCAGCCTGGGACTTCTCTGAACAGTGCCCAAAGTCTTTCCCCCATCATTATGTTCATCCACACATAGGGCTGCCAGCTCTGTGTTGGGAAATTCCTGGAGATGTGGGTGGTGGGTGGGTGCAGCCTGGGGAGGGCGGGGTTTAGGGAGGGGAGGGGACTTCAACGAGGTATAATACCATAGAGTCCAAAGCAGGCATTTTCTCCAGAACTCCAGTCACCACCTGGAGACTGGCAACCCTATTCACACACCATCTAGAATTTGAGTCTCCAGGGCCAAATACATGCATGGCCTTATGAAAGGTCTGGCTCATGTGAGAACTGAGGCACATGCTACTGAAATATGACACCATTTTCCATTCCTAACATGTTGAAGCAATTCAACTCTCTCTCTTTTTTTCTACTCTAAGAAATATTTTTGGTAGTTAATGTGGAATGTATTGATTGTTGAAAACGTTTCTAGTAAGGGGGGGTGTTCTCTTCTTACCTAATTTAAAAAGTCTAGTTTATCACAATAATTTCTTTTATACAAGACACTATAGATACATCTTGTAATTTCATAATCTAAAAAATAAAATCTCATCAAAATACTGTAGCTATTACTATTGTGGGCATCAATAAAGAAGTGTGTTCACTGAATATGGCTCTCCAAATCTTATATAAAGAGCATCTAGCTTTATTGGCAAAAAAAAAAAATGGTTTATAGCATAAAGGAAATTTGGGATCAGGGAGCAGCAGCAGCAGGAGGTCCGGAATGAGCCATGTGCTTTTATTTGAAAAGAAACTCCGTTGGGCAGACCTAAGGAGAAACACTGAAACAGACCACAGATCGGTAGCAGCATGTTAGTATATACACATTTCATGAAAACTGTGAGGATAAAAAGAAAACAGTAGTTAGATACCCGCAAATCCTGTCATTTGAAAATTAACTAAAAAAAAAAAACAATAAACAAAGCTAAAGTTTGGATAGAGGTTGATTCTGAAGTTGCTTAGATTTCCTCTAACTTTTTCCTTTGGGCACAGTCTCCAAGTGAAGTTGTTCATGGGTTCGAGCAGAGGACCGGTTCACACATTACAGGAGTCTGTATAAAATGTTGTCTGATTAGAACAGTGCAGGACTGTTTGACACCATACAAAACAGGCCCATGCAAGTATACCCTGAATGTCCCAAGGATGTATTTGCATGGAGGAAAGAAGTGTACGCGTATCTTTCAGCCACAAAAACCATGAGAATTGCCACTGGGAATCTGTGGTGTGGATCCAACAGAATGCTTCTACGTAGTTCCTATAGTTTTGATTGGTAATGAGAGATGTATGGATGCCAGTTCTGGGTTGGGAAATTCCTGGAGATTTGGAGGGCGGAGCCTAGGGAGAGCGGGGTTTGGGGAGGGGCCTCAGCAGGGTATAAAGCCACAAAACCCACCCTCCAAAGCAGCCATTTTCTCCAGGGGAATGGACCTCTGCTGTCTGAAGATCAGTGGCAGCTCCAGGAGAACTCCAGGCCCCAACCTGGAAATTGGCAACCCTAGAGAGGGGGCTAGATTGGTGTGTTCTTATTTCTCATAACGCATTGTGCTTCTGGAGAAGGGAATAACAGATACACAGGCCAGCATATCCTTCATAGCTAGAAATTCTGTCCCGCTGTTCACGTTCAGCTTCTAAGACAGTCGAAGGCATTGACCACATGCCTTCAAGCATATCTTCACAGCTGCAAGGGCTAATATACTATTTTTGTGCTTCTTCTTTTTTTTAAAAAAAAGGAAGTTGATATTCTGTGTCTGAAAAAAGGTAATGTGTGAATGGCCCTCAGCAGACTCTTTCTACACTTGTCTCTGTGATTCCATGTGCTTCCCTGGCCCTATCCCGTGTTGGTCGAGGATCACAATTCCCTCCTCCCGGCCCAGATAATGGAAGCTCAGGAACTGGATGATGATTACCACCAGTCAATCAGTCCTGCAACCGAATTTTTTCAAGCGGTACAGCCATTCCACACATTCCATGCTGCTTTTTGACTGTGCAGAACAGTAAGAGTGTCTCAAAGCTGCTTGTGCGCTCCTGTGGGTCACAGCTTCTGGTCCCGAACCTTCTCATTCTGGAGTAAGTCAACAGCTTTCTTCTAGAGCGGTAATTGTGGGGAGCAGTCACAGGGACTGCGGTTTTAGAGACTGTGTGCCCCTGTGTGCCAGTGTCTCTGAACTATATGGTTCAGCTACACGTTGTGCTTCTGTTCACCCTGATCCTTTGCTGGTTTGCACAGCCTTCAAGGGATGGCCCCTGGACCTATGCATGTGGTTATCAAGATGCAGATTTGTGGGGGGAGCAGGGAATATCTGCTGTGCCCGAGCACTCACAGATTCGTAACAGAACTGGGAATACAGAAACCCGTGGCTTAGTTATATATATAACTACATTTCTCCTTCCTGCAGTTCACATATCTGAATTATGCTGCCCTCTCCACCTACATATATAATGCTTTCCTCTTGCGGATCCGTGCAAACGTTGACCTTCTGCTGATTTTTGAAATACCTGCATGGTTTGCTACTAGAAAAATCTTTCCTCCTCCAATGATAATTATTGCACTAACGATGAAAGGGGGGAACGGGGGAACAAAACAGTGTATTTTTCTTTTTTAGCCAGAAGTAGGACCTGCTGTTGCCTGAAATACAGGCGCCACTTGGTTAATTACAGCGATCTATAATGTGCTACAAACAAGGAACGAACAGTGAAGGTCATTTTTGTAACCTGGGCTTGTACATCCTTGAGAAAGGGATGGGTACGTCAAAGCAGTTTTCCTAAAGTCAGGTTCAGTGCATCAATCAGAACGCGTCTCATATTGAATGTATTGTCCAAGCCCGGGACTCCCAAGCTGAGAGACTCTTTTGGAGGTAAGTCCTAGACTGCATCCGTTAGACTCCAACAGAGCCCCCGTCCATCTTTCCAGTCCATGTGAGTGGGTCACGAGGCAAAGGGGCTGAACGATTCACAGAGTTAGTAGAAACTGATCTTGCTCGGGGGGCTTTTTCACCCAGGTGCCCAGGCCTGCTTTCTGAAATGCTTTATACAGCTGCTGCTTGACAGACTGGTACGTGTGAGATACCAGCTTGGCCTCGCTGTATGTGGATGGCAAATCTCCATGGCTTGGTATCCGTGTGCTCAGCTGTGGGGAGGGATGGGCGGAAGGGGGAGGGAAGGTGAGAGAAAATGCAAATGAACAAAGAGGAGAAATAGTGGGCTCCTCCACAGCTGTATATAATTTGGTCCATCTACATTTCATAAGCTACAAGCAAATGGTTCGTAAGCTCGATGTGTTTGTTTCTGGTTTGTGGGAACAAACGGGGGAGCAGGGAGGCGAGAAACTTGATAAGATACTGTTTCCGTCATGAAAACTTGGAACCAACTGACAAGAAAAAACATCATTCTGATTTCTAGAGGGATTTGGGGAGAACAAAACTAAGCCCTCACATTGGTTGTAGTGTGGTCAGGGGGGACACTGCTTATATATTTCATCTGGATTGCATTCATTTGTGCGTCTTCGTAGTAGCATGCCAAGGGGGCAACTTGGTATCAGCTAGGAACATCCTTTGTCCGTCAAAATCAAAGCATCCTTCAAAGATGCAGAGTAAGAGAGGGCCAAACTATGCAATATGCATGATACGTGTTGGATCGTGGATATGTGACCGGACTTGCACTCAGATGTACATTGGGGGGGGGGAAACTTAAAAAGTGTTCATTTGCTCAGCACTGCAAGGGGGGGGGGGGGAGAATGAGCTTACAGTCTAGGGTGGCCAGCCTCCCCGGGGGGGCTCCGGGGCTGCCCCCAAAGTGCTCCAACTTACCACCTGCACTGTACTTCCATTTAATTAGCTGGTGGGCCCCCCCCCCCAGGCCCCCCCCCCAAAATCCCCAGGTTTTTCCCAGCCTGGAGCTGGCACCCCTGTCCGCCCTCCCCCCCCCCCCGCCAGCTCCCTCAGAGTGCTGAGTGAACAAGTGTTTTTTGAGGGTGAAGTTCCCTCTGATGTATGTCTGATGCAAGTCTGGTCATGAGCTGATGTGTGTCGGGCATATCATGAAATTACGTCCAGAGAGAGAACTCAGGTGGTGGCTGGCACCTCTTCTGACCCCCTCCCCCTTCTTGCTTTTTAACATCCAGCCTGACAAAGAAGGGAAACTGAAATCTTACAAATGTCTATTCAGGGGTATTGGCTACTCTCCCTTCCTCAGATATGTATTCTAGTGGCAGTCTATTTTAAAGATTTCCCACAACTTTGGGGGAGGGCACCCGTTAATTATTTTTAAAAGCTCAGAATCATACTGCAGCTTTATATTCACGTAAGAGAAAACCCTTGCAGTGTGAAATGTAGTGAATAATCCACTTAAAAACCCACTTCCCAGAATAGTGTGCGTGGACCCCTATTCTCTGGATCCCTACCTCCAAAAATCCATATGCTAATTCTTTGGGTTTTGTTTTTTGTTTTACACGTGAGCTGAATTTGCATCATATATGCTGACAGTGCTGTTGTGGTTGCCTTGATAAAGAATTCGGATTGGCCAAGGTAGACCATTTCGCCAGTAATGAAATTCCCCGCATTGACGTTTTTAAAACTGTGCGTTATGTGAAATTTTCTGCAGTAGATTTTTCCTCACCAGGTGCAAAACAGAAGTTCTTATCCCATGTTTTTAGAACTTGCTAAAACTGGGGATTCTGAAAACACGCAGTAAGAAGGCGAGAATTTCAGGTTTGTGCCTGGTAAGGGAAAATCTACTGCAGGAAATTTCACGTAACGCGTAGTTTTAAAACGTCAATGCGGGCAATTTCACTACTGTGGAAATGGTCATGTTTTCCACACAGAGGTTTTATTCTGGCTTGGTATCCAAACTGGACTGTGCTTTTTTTCTTTTATGGGAACGTCTATGCAATGTTGTCCTCTAATTGACGGATATATGGGTTTCCACTTGCACTGACATGGCCTTTTCCAAAACTGGTTTGTGTGGTCAGGAAGTAGCACATTTCTTATGGTTCTGCCCACACCACCACCATTGCTTGTGTCTCTCCCCACCCCAGCCACCATTCCCCCCTTCACCACCCTGCTTCCCTCCATGCCACCAGAAAGCTGTTTTTAAAAAATTGATTGGCCATTGCTAGATGGCTACAGGGCAGTCATGTTAGAATGCCCTGGTGCCATGATTTGCCAGCTCCTCTGAAGCAAGAAATGCCCACAAGGAACTGCTGCACAGATACCCCCTGCCACTGAGAATGCCTCTGCAGGCGCATCAGCAATCAGAGCCACATAGAAAACTGTCTCTCTGTGTGGAAGCAGCCTCATTTATTTGATTTTTCAAATTTATATCCTGTCCCTCCAACAACGAATGCAGCTCTGGACGGCTAACCACTATACAGAATAAAATGGTTTAAACTGGCCTGTAGCCGGGATTTTTTTTCCATTTGGGGGGGCCTTTAAATAAGTCAAGGGGCACCCTGCATACCCCCCTAGGGGAGCACCACAAATAAAATAACAAATTGGAAGTTGCCTGAGCTGGATGGGAAGTTGGGGGGAGCGGGGCAGTAAATTGGGGGGGGGCGAGCCCCCAAGATGCCCCATTGTAGCTACGGGGCCTGGGTTTAAATATGTTCAATACCATACAACAGCTAACGTCATTTAAAACCAATATTATTAAATGACAGTAGAATCAATATCAAAAACTGCCAAAAGAGCTGAAAACTAGAGGGGGGAAATAACCAGAGTTGAACAGGGACTGGTGGCTGATAGAAACATGATCAGTGGAAAGCCTGTTGAAAAAGTTCAGTTTTACATGCCCTGTGGAACCTAACTAGGTCCTGTAGGGCACAAGTCTCCTCTAACAAGGCCTTCCACAAGTACCGGGTGACCAGCTATGGAAGCCATCTGTGGCTCCACGGTCACGAGCATTCGTGGCAACCTCAAAAGAAATGGATGCATTTGGGTTTGCAGAAAAAGAATGCAGTCGTTTGAGGCTCCAGACAGGCAAGCCGATGTCGAGAAAGAGAGGCCACACGTAGCGCTCTTCCTCTCTCCCTTCAAATTTGTTACAATCAGAGAGAGTGAAATTATGCCTGTTATGGGGCAGTAAATTGAGCATCTGGGATTTGCCCAGTGTGTATAGCTGAGAGCCTGCCTTGTTGAGTGGGAAAATGGCCAGTGAATGTTCAGAAATAAAACCCAGCGCTGCCTGCCAGAAACTGTCTTCTGAGAAAAAGGCACATGTCTGTAGACCAATAATCACTCCAGGCACATGTGCCCCCCGAGAAGAAAGAACTTTTTGTTTGGCAGGAGGATTAAATCAATGACCTCCTTCCTGACCTGCCAAAAACTAAGCGCAACTGAGCCAAGGGTGAGTCTCTGACGTTTCTGGATAGCGATCAGAAGTCTGGGGGATGCTGCAGAGTAGGCGAAAGTCCCATCTCGCACTTACAACCAGTGAACTGGCAACTTCTCAAGGTTATGTCTCTCACTACCGTTTTGTACTCTGCAACATAAGACTGCGTACAAAAAGACACGTGGATGGTGTCAAACGACGAAGGTACAGATGTGTGTTATCTGCCACTTCCCTCATGTATTAGCAAAGAAAAGTTGCAAAGAATACATGCAGGCCCCAGTTGTGTTTGATGCAATCTTTGTGTATTTTGTACTTCAGTGCAAAAGCTATAATTATGAATAATCACATCTGTATGCTCAGGGGAGCTTACCTACTTTATCCTCATGCCAACTGGGTAAAGTAAGGATGGGCCGGGGCTCACTGGCAGAGCATCTGTGGTACGCAGATGGCCCCAGGTCCTGTGCCTGAGTTGGGGTGGTTTGGGGACGGGGATCCCTCTCCCAACCTTTGACGGGGTGCCTGTAGTGAGGAGTTTGGGAGTGCTCCTGGATACCTCCTTAACTATGGAGGCCCAGGTGGCAGCCACTGCTAAGTCCGGCTGATTTGGCAGTTGGTTCCCTTCCTCGACTGCGATGACCTGGCTACAGTGATCCACGCAATGGTCACCTCGAAATTGGACTACTGTAATGCTCTCTACATGGGGTTGCCCTTGTTGCAAATCCGGAAGCTGCAGCTAATGCAGAATGAAGTGGCCAGGCTTTTGATGGGTCTCCCTAGATGGGAACACATCCGGCCTGCGCTGAAAGCACTGCACTGGCTGCCAATAGCATACCAAGTTCGCTTCAAGGTGCTGGTACTTACCTTTAAAGCCCTTTATGGCCAGGGTCCGACATACCTGAGGTCACCTTTCCCCACACATACCCCAGCGAGCACTACGGTCTGGGACACAACATTGGTTAGTGGCCCCAAAGAGGCCAGGCTCACCGCTACCAGGGCTAGGGCCTTTTCGGTGGTGGCTCTTACCTGGTGGAATGAGCTCCCGGAGGAGATCAGGGCCCTGCGGGACCCTGTACAGTTCCGCAGGGCCTGCAAAACAGAGCTCTTCCGCTAGGCTTTTAGTTAGGAACCGCCCACCACTACCACCAACTATTATTGTTAGTAACACTGGGGTAGTTGGTTGGCCCATATGGAGATCGAGCCACAGTAACTTAAGAAACAGATATGGCTGAATTGGGACTTGTGCCCATCTACAGGATGCCATCTTCAATGTGATTGGAAGATCATTTCTATGTTGAGCACTTTAATTGTAGTGATATGGTTGTTTTATCTGGTTATATAGGTTTTTATGTACTCTGGCACATAGTGCCTTTAAATGTAAGCCGCCCTGAGCCCGTTTGAGGGGAGGGTGGGATAGAAACCCAATAAATAAATAAATAAATAAATACCCCTGGCATCTCCAGTTAAAAGGACCAGGTAGGGGGTGATGTGAAATATGTCAGCCTGAGACCCTGGAGAGCCCTTGCCAATCTGAGCAGCTGATACTGACTTTCATGGACCAATGGCCTGAAGCAGTTTAAGGCAGTTTCATATGAGGAAGTTTAGGATGAAGGATGGTGACAGGCACAAGACCGCCCTACCATCTTCTTGGCCAAGGAAGGATTAGAACACAGATCTCTTTGGTCTTACTATTGTACCACACCAGCTGTCTCATGCAGTCCTGAAAAGGATGCATGAGAGACTGTGAACTTTCTCATAACCAAACCACCCTGTGAGCCGATACATACGTTGTGCACACACTGTGCACTGAAGACGAACGAAGGGAAGCAGGAAAAGAACAAATAGCGCAGCTTTGGACAGCACGCGACGGAGTCATAAATGGATAGCTGAGTATTTGACGCTTCTGTGCAATGATACTAAAGGGTGACATAGGAAGATCCCTTCTGCTGATTCTGACTGTCGGTTCATCTGGGCCTCTACTGTCTGCTCTGATAGGCAGTGGCTGTCCAGGGTCTCAGGCAGAGAAAGTTCCTTCCCCAAAGCCTTGGATGCCAGGGCTCGAACCTGGGATCTTCTGCATGCCTTGCATGCATTCCCCTTAAGAGTTATCCTCCTCCTAAACGGCAGCTGTGCCGAGGGGGGAGGCGTAGGCTGCAACGTGGGTGTACACTCCTACAACATTAAAGCAGGAGGAGGATGCACTTCCAATTCTACTTCTTGGTGTATCATGTATCTTCCAAAGCCACCCCCCCTCCCCGGTAATGATGGGTTGATGGGAGCCTCATGCAAATGCTCTAGCTTTAGGCACCGCACTGTCAAGAATCTGGTGGTTTTAATACTAAGATACGGATTCTCAAGAACAAATTTAGTTATTTGTTAGTTAAATTTATATCCCGCCCTTCCCGAAGAAGGCTCGGGGCGGGTGACATCAGGGAGCATGAACAATCAAAACCAAATTAATATAGTTAATTCTTAAAAACAGATAAAACCATTAAACAATAAAAAGATGGTGAAATAAACATAGCAGTTCAAACCCCTCATAAGCCGGACTGATGGTAGCTGGAGTCACACCAAGACCATATAATATTAGGACTCCGCATGGGGCAGATGGTCAGGGCAGCTTCTATGCAGGGAGGCCAACTGGCTGGGTGTCCACCGCCTAGGGTTGCCAAGTCAAAATTTTGCCGGAGCGGGGGACTCCTCGCTGGCGGCTGGAGGGCATAGAGTTTTCCCTCGGATGACCGTGGCCCCGCCCCCAGTGTGCCCGGTGTCGTCATGTCACTTCCGGGTGACGCGCACGTCGGGGGGGGGGGTTTCCCCCTGGGGCCCGATCCGCCGGTGGCGGGAAACGGGCCTCTGGGGCGGGGTTTTCCCCGCCCCCCGGGGGGGACTTGGCAAGCCTACCACCGCCTCAACCAAAAGTCTGGCGGAACAGCTTTGTCTTATGGGCCCTGCAGTACTGAAATAAGTTCCGCAAGGCCCTGATCTCAAGTGGGAGCATGTTCCACCAGGCAGGGGCCAGGACAGAAAAGGCCCTGACCCTGGTAGAGGCTAAGTGGACATCCTTTGGGCCAAGGATAACCAGTAGATGTTGATCAGCGGAGCGCAAGGCTCTCTGGGGGGGGTATATGGGGAGAGGCAGCCCCTTAGATATGCAGGTCCCAGGCCACTCAGGGCTTTGAAAGTCAATACCAACACCTCAAAATGGATCCGGTACTCAATTGGTAGCCAGGGCAATTGGCAGAACACCGGCTGAAGACATGCCCACACAGGCGGCGCACTGAAGGTATGTGCCATCTCCCACTTTAAAATACATGCATGGGTGGATCAGATTCTCTTCTTGCAATTTTTTAAAAAGTGGGACAGGTTGAAAAATATGCACTTCTTTCTTGACGAGCACCACATGCATTCTGGACAAAGATCCGTGCTGGAACCCAGTGGTACCAAGCCAGGAATGGCTCGTGGCAGCATCGCGCTGTGGCTGAGGGCACCTGTGCCTCCTCCAGGTCAAGGAGTCCTTACCTTTCCATAAAGCTTTGCCCAGCGCGTGTAAAACATGTGCTTGCAGAGTCGCGAAGGACTCCCACAGCTTCTTTTGCCCGTAGTAGCGTTAAGAACCTCGAGGTCTGTGGTGCTCACGATCCAGTTCACGCTGAACCCAGGTGACTTCCCCGGCTGCCGCATCTCAGCATTACTCACACCTGTCAAAGGAGAAAAAGCCAAAGACTTCAGACTGGCAGTGGCAAATGTGGAGTGGGGCTTTGGAGCGTATGGCTCCTGTTCTCCTCCATTTTGACTGGCATCGGACCCGCAACGTTTGCTATTAGAGGGAACCAGTGCGGATCTGCAAGGAGTTGTGATGAAGAAGAAGAAATGCCCTTTTCTCTGCTTTCTTTTTCATTTCCCTTGTCACCATCCCCTTCCCGCTTCTTTTGGTGGCTGTCTCCTTCCCTCTGTTTCTCACTGCCACATCCGTCTACCTCGTCACCCTAGTAGCTACTTTTGACACTTGTCCCAAATCTTGAGGCAGGGCCCTTCTATGTACTGTCGTTGCCATGGCAACCTAAAATGGACTCCCAACGCCAGACACATTGCTTTCTCTTTGTACATCTGCTCAAGTACAGACATTGCTGGTAACATTTTTGGATCCCCCCCCCCCGTTTTAAACAAAATTAAGAGTTGTCTCCAACCTTATGGATTCTCCTGGGTGTGCAAAATAGTAAAATATTGTTGTTGTTTCTAATTACTCGGTCCAGGAAACACCTAAGTACGAAGGGTGAAGGCCTAAGCACAGCCACTAGGAAATCAGTGCCCCCTGACTCTACGGGAGGAACGATCGCAATTTGGCAGGGCATGTTCCAGTTTATAATCTGCCATGATGATTAAATGGATGACAAATGTGTCCTACTGGGAACTTTTACAGGTTCAGCTGCAATGACGGACTAGGTTTTCTTAAGAACATTAACGGAACATATGTTCATAGCAATTAAGTTTAGCACCAAAGTCAATGTTTGGGGTGTGTGTGTCGGTGGGTTAAATCAACTGAAATTTGACCCCTTCAGTTTAAAATCTGGAATATGCTGTAAATCCTTCAGAAGTAAAGCAGGATTGCAGTGGCAACCATGACAGTGGCAACCTCATACACACACAAAAATCCATTGGTGTCAGGTGTGAAAGGACAGGATAAAAGGGAGACGAAGAATGCAATATACAGCCTTACTTACATTTGCTTTACTGTGATGTTATACAAAAGACGGCATGAGGACAGAGGCAGAACTGTGCTTTGTGTGAGGCTGCTGCAGTAGAAAAGAGCAAGAGTCAAGCAGCACCTTAAAGACTAACAAAATTTATGGCAGGGTATGAGCTTTTGTGGGGGCTGCGGTGGCTCAGAGGTTGACACTGAGCTGCAGACTGGAAGGCCTGTAGTTCGGCAGTTCAAGACCCCAGTGCCGCGTCACGGAGTGAGCTCCTGTCTCTGGCCCCAGCTCCTGCCAGACTAGCAGTTCGAAAGCACGAAACTGCAAGTAGATAAATAGGTACCGCTTTGGTGGGAAGGTAACAACGTTCCATGTGCCTCGGCGTTTAGTCATGCCGGCCACATGACCACGGAGAAGTCTTCGGACAGCGCTGGCTCTTTGGCATGGAAACGGAGATGAGCACAGCCCCCTAGAGTTGGATTCGACCAGCTTTCGAGCAAGGGAAACCTTTACCTTTTTATGAGCTTTTGTAAGTCACTGCTCACTTCTTCAGACACTTCTTCAGCAGTGACTCACGAAAGCTCCTACCCTGCCTACAAATTTTGTTAGTCTTTAAGTTGCTGCTGGTCTCTTCCTCTTTTCTACTGCTACAGACAGACTAACACGGCTACCCTTCTTGATGGGACTGCGGCTGAAACCTATGGCCCTACGTTCAGTTCTCCAGCCTCTCCCTGAAATATTTAAGCTGACTGACCCATGTTGTGCATTTCCCTGACTCCATCCATGAAAAGCAATGATGTGGAGTGGAATAGGGAAACACACAATATGGGGCATAGCAACCTGAGCAAGTGTACCTAGATTTGGATTCTTCAATAAACTATTTAAAAAAGAAGAAGAACAAAGGAAGAGTGCTGTATAGGGCTGCCATTTTCAGTGGCAGCCCTGAGTTTGAGAATAATGTTTTCTAATTTTCATACGTGAAACCAGGGCTCTAGTCGGGGGGGAGCTCTCAGGTACGGAGCTCCGGAAGAGAACCTCTAGGGGGCGGGGCGGTCACGTGGTGAAGCCCCGCCCCCTTCTTTACCCCGCCCTCTGCTTCGATCCTCATTCCGTTTGGGAATGAGGATGAAGCAGGAGAATAAGTAGCCGGGCCTTCTGACACACTTCCGGTGATGTCAGGGGGTGTGGCCTTCTGTCACTTCCGGTGATGTCAGGGGGCGTGGCATATGCAAATAAGTTATGCTAATGAGTTATGCTAATGAGCTCCGGCAGCTCTTTTTCTACAACAAGACCCCTGCGTGAAACCACCAGTAGTTCATTTTCTATATGCACAGTGATGCCATCATCAGTCACTTGACTCCTCCTCGTTCCTTCAGAGGGTTTCCAAGCAATTCAGTAAAGCTCTTTCATGGTACTTAAATTAGCCCTTTAAACTGATGTTCTTAAGCAGATAACTGAATGGGAAATAGGTTTAAATCCTTTCACAAGTAAATTTTATGATCCAAGGCTCTAGTTGGGTTTTAACACTTTATAAAGGTCCTTGGATAAGAGCTGATATACACACAAATGCCAAGTGTAGTGGATAATGATTGCTTCCAATTATATGGCCTTTTCGGTGAGCCAAAGATATGTTTAACTATGCTTAATGGTGCAAGCCATTTTTAAAAAACTCTAGTAGGACTCAGTCATAGAATACGCCACTGTAAAGGTCCAATTCAGGCAGCACCATGTGCAAACCATTTGTGTGAGTTACGATCCCACGATGACTGGGCACTATTAACCATGCCCAACTCAGCCAAGCTTTTCTCTCTGTTTGCATTGGCAATGGTAAAGCCATCCAAATCACAGGAAAGCACTTCTACAAAAGGCTTTACTACATAAGGTGGCCCCCATGTGGTTGTGTTTTCAAGAGGGCTCCTCCATGGTGGCAGCTTGGATCTGTGGGCTGGGCCCAAGATACTAGCCCATCAAATGCCCTTCTAGCCAAGTCCTTACTGAGGTGGTGAACCCATGGCTGAGCTGTACCAATTTAGAGGGGTTTTTTTTCTTACATAACAGAATGTTCTTCTTTTCCAAAAACAAAACCAAAAGACAGAAGAAAGCCCTGAGCCTAGTATACTAAATGTCAGGGAGAAAGGCTGGTCTTCTTGACATCAAGCCGTCTATTCATACGTAAGTGGACTGTTCTGTGTGGAAGGATACTAGGTCACGTCTCTGCCTGCCCCTGGAGTCTGAGGTGGCACAGCCCAGGGTACAGGCTTCATCCCTTCGCAGAGAATGAGGGTTGTAAATAAAATCAGTGGAACAATGGAAACAATGAAAGTGTAGATTCAGTAGATTCAGAATGGACCGAAGGGAATATTTCTTTACTCAGTGGTGGATTAGAAAGTGGAATTTGCTGCCAAAGAATGTAGTGATGGCCATAGGCATAGACAGCTTTAAAAGGGCATTCAACGTATTCATGGAGGAGAGGTCTGTTCAGTGGCTACCAGTCATGGTGACTAAAGGGAAGCTCCACATCCAGAGGCAGTTAGCCTCTGAATATCAGTACCAGGAGGTAACACGAGGGGAAGGCCTTGGCCTCTGTGCCCTGTGGTTGGCCCTTCAGAGTTAGGGTTGCCAGCCTCCAGGTGGGCAAACGTGAAGAAACAATTTGTGTCACGGTGTTTCTTCATGTTCGTCTAACTTTGCCGTGTTTCCCGTGTGTTCATTGCTGAGCCTCCAGGTGGGGGCTGGCAATCTCCCACTTTTCCAACTGACCTCCAGGTGACAGAGGTCAGAGAGCCAGTTTGGTGTAGTGGTTAGGAGCGTGGGCTCTAATCTGGGAGAACCGGGTTTGATTCCCCACTCCTCCACGTGCAGCTGCTGGTGTGACCTTGGGTCAGTCATAAGTTCTTTCAGAGCTGTTCTCTCCTGAGCAGTTCTCTCAGAGCTCTCTCAGCCCTACCTACCTCACAGGGTGTCTGTTGTGGGGAGGGGAAGGTAAAGGAGATTGTA
>NW_015173698.1:0-10932 GCF_001447785.1 Gekko japonicus | reverse complement strand
AGCGGGATATAAATCCAATATCTTCTTCTTCTTCTGCACATGGAGAAAACGGCTGCTTTGGAAGGTGGATTATATGGCATTGTAGCCCCTCCCTTCCTCAAACCTTGCCTTCCTCAGGCTCCATCCCAACCTGGAGCTGGAAACCCTACTTCAGAGTAGCTGATGGCCACTGTGTGAGACAGGATGCTGGACTAGTTCTGACTAGGCCTACCACCTCTGCCCTAGAAAATTCTCTGGGAAGGGTGAACTTTGGGGAACAGAGAGACATTACCACTGTATAATGCCATAATGTCCCTCCAAAGCAGCCATTTTCTCCGGGGGGAACTGATCTCTGTAGTCTGGAGATCAGTTGTAATTCTGAGAGATCTCCAGTCCCAACCTAGAGGTTGGGAAGCCTAGGTCTGATCCAGCAAGGCTGTTATGTTCTCAACTCCTTTTACTACTTGAAGTCTTCTGGGTGACCCTTTGGTCATCTGCAAAGCTCATGGGTTTATGGAAGACAAAAGGAGTGTTAGACTAGAATCTAGGAGACAAGTTCAAATCCCTTCTCTGCCATGGAAACTTGCTGGGAGACCTTAGGTCAATCACTCTCTCTCTCCCCCTCATCTTAAACTACCTCACAGTGTGGACAGTGTGAGGATGAAACGATGAGGGGATAAAAACGTTGCTTTGGGTCCCCAACTGGGGAGAAAAGCAGAGTCTGAATAATAAATATAAATAATAAATATAAGCATATGGAGCAGAGGTCCATCAGGGGCTATTAGCCACAAGGTATAGATAGGGACTCTGGGGCAAGTGATGCTCTGTCATCTTGGTGCTTGGGGGGGGGTCAACAGTGGGAGGGCTTCTAATGTCCTGGCCCCACTGGTGGACCTCCTGATGGCACCTGGTATTTCTGGCCACTGTGTGACACAGAGTGTTGGACTGGATGGGCCTTTGGCCTGATCCAACATTGGTGTCTCTTATGTTCTTATGTTATATAAAACATCCCACAAAATACCAAGAGCTGTCAGATTATGTTTCAGTTTGTTAGTTATTCAGGGAAAGACAGAAAGATACGAGGACTCAACAGTATGGACTAGTCCAGTCCAATGACTACCTGATTATGGAACTCCCTGGAAACTGTGCTGGTGATAAAAATTTAGGTCACGTCGATGACCGGGAACAGCAATCCGTTCAGAAAGCACTTCAATGTCACCCCCCCTTCAGTGTTGCTTTTGGTGGTGGGAAGTGCCGTAAAGTCTCAGCCGACTTACGGCAACCTCTCATGGTGTTTTCAAGGCAAGAGATGCACAAAGGTGGTCTGCCGTCGCCTGCCTCTGCATAGCAGCCCCGGTCTTCCTTGGTGGCCTCCCATCCAGGTATTCATCAGTTCTGACCCTATTTGGCTTCCAAGATCTGATACGACTGGGCCAGCCTGGGCCATTCAGGTCAGGGCAATGCTGTCCTTACTGGTAAATAGTTCACAATCAACATTCCTGGTACTGGAATTCTTCCTAGAGAGAACAGCAGGGCTTTTTTTGTAGAAAATGCCCAGCAGGAACTCATTAGCATAATAGGCCATACCCAGCAGCAGGAAGTCATTAGCATATTAGGCCACATCCATGACAGCACAGCTCATTAGCATATTAGGCCACACCCCCATGTTACCAGAAGTGTGGTCATCCAGCCACACCCTCCTTTTGCTTCTTATTCTGTTTACCTTGTTTGTTGTCAAAACCCAGGGCCTTTTTTTGGAGCAGGAACTCCTTTGCACGTTAGGCCACACCCCCCTAACGTAGCCAATCCTAATGAGTTCCTGCTGTTGGGTGCGGCCTATTATGCTAATGAGTTCCTGCTGGGTGTGGCCAACTTGGGAGCCAGCCGAAACTCCGTTCCTGTGCGTTCCTGCCCAAAAATAGCCCTGGAGAACAGCCATCCCAATCAGAAACAGAGACCAGGAGATCTCAAACTAGAGGGCAGAAAGCACTGCTGTCAGCACTTTGGAAGAAAAACCAGAACGACTACTCTGAGATGTACTCTGAGAAGGGACTTCCATCAGGTACCTTGCAGGGCTCCAGCAGTGGTGTACAGAAGGGACTTCATCAGGTACCTTGCAGGGCTCCAGCAGTGCTAGGGGTGGGAGAGCAGGAGGTCTGTTTCCAAGCAAGCGTGTGTTTTTATGCTTACCACTCAGGAAGAGCTGATTGCGCCGGTATGAAGCTGGCAGCTGACCAACGTCTTCTAGTCTATGGCTCATTACCCGCGAAAGGTGACCAGTGTGCGAGAGGCTTCCCACAATAATACTGTGCAAATACACAGGCTCGATGAAGTAGCTGAGGAGAGCGCCTTGCAACCCGAGGACATTCCATCTGGAAAAGAAATCCGACAGTAGAAGGGTGTCCGGCAAGGCAAGAGAAAGCAAGCGACTTAACTCTGAGGTTGACAAAACAAGGTATGTCATTAGGAGAAGTCACTTGGTTTTCTTTTTAATCTGCATTTTCCCAGGCAGAGATATTTGCTAACTTGAACTAAAACAGGGATGGTAATTTTTTTGGGGGGGGGGAGGGCAGCATAAGGAGATTCATTCAGGGATGGCAAAAAGAGGGTTAGGATCCCAGGACGTGGCTGGTGTGTGGTATTCGTCTTGGTGGATCCCAAATCGTACAGGCCTTGGGGCAGCAGCCCGTCTCTCCCATTCTCAGGAACCAACACAGTAACACAACATTGTCCTAATTAATCCCAAACACAAGAAACACACAGCTTAAAGTTCTGCAGGACTTTGATGCACCCATAGAGATTTTAAATGATCAAAGCCTATCCTTGAAGAAGTTCAGCTCTGTGTACACAACAGAGCCATCATGCACGCCCTGGGCGTTCTCGATTAGATTGATGGCCCACAATGAGCACACACCATGCAGTAATGATTTCAGGTGGGTCGTGTTTCTGGTTACCTTTCTTGTCTGTGACAAGTTCAGTATCCACTAGGAATTGGGCTTTTTCAACGACACTCTGCTTGTTGAATGCTTTTCCCCCTATGGGAAGGGTTGCCGACTTCCAGGTGATACTTGAAGATCTCCTGCTATTACAATTGATCTCCAAATGACCAGTATTAGTTCCCGCGGCTGCATTGGAGGGTGGACTCTGTGACATTGTACCCTGCTGAGGCCCCTGCCCTCCCCAAACTCCACCCTCCCCAGTTTCCACCCACCAAATCTCCAGGTATTTCCCAGCGCAGAGCTGGCTACTGTACCTATGAATCCTATGGGGCTAGATCCCGACAGGCTTTCTTATTTTGTCTGGTCTTTGTGAGACATGTACAAGAGCCGTTGTTGTTGTTGCTGTTGTTATTGTTGTTATTAGTATTAGTCAGTGCTGGATTTACGCATAAGCTAAATAAGCTACAGCTTAGGGCCTCGCAATCTGCTGGGGCCTCAAATAAAAACACAATATAAAAAATGATTTCAAATATTAAAAAGGCGTATATATTTTAAATTTTTCTGAGACCAGCTGATGTAATTTAAAACAGTAGGGGGCCTCTGGGTTTTGTATAGCTTAGGACCTCAGCAAATCTAAATCCGGCCCTGGTATTAGTAGTAGTAGTATTTCCCCTACAGGGAACTTAAGAGTTCATATGCTCCATTTTTGCACAGTAGTCCGTTTTGTAATAAACAGTCGTTAGCAGACTTGGTGGCTCAAATGAGCCCAAACACAGGTGACATTTAACAGTGCGGCGGAAAAGGTTAGAGAGATTTCGCTATTTAAGGCATCATCCAGTGGTTGCTATGCTAAAAAAAAAAAAAATGCATTCAAAGTGCAAATCTCTACCAGCAGGAAGCATTATGTAGCTAATTTCTTACATCATTGTTCTTTTCATTAATTAACATTTCTCAACCGTTAGTGCAATAATTGCAGAGCCTCTGTGCTGTATGTCTCTTTCCATGATTAATAAGGAGCCATTATACTTCCCTTTCCTGAAGCAGTCAATTAACACGAAATACTTTCCATTAATTACCGAATGTTTAAAACCAGCATGCTGTACCTGGAGAGCAATCTGCTCGCGGAACCTGTGACAAAAATTGCTTTCAGAAGTTCTTTTAAAAATTTTTTTATTCCAACCCCCCCCCCACCCCCCTCCCTACCCTAAACCACAGGCAATTTAGTTGGCTATATTAATTTGCCTCCAAAGCTGGGCCTGCAATTGAGAAACATCTTTTAATCTCATGGAAGACAAGGCAGCCATCTGGCTGCTGAGGGTTTCGGAGTGCGACTGTCCCCTCTCTCCCCCTCTGTAAATGTGGGTCATTAAAGTAATGTGTTCATCCTACATAAAACTCAAATGGAAGATAAAAGGTAATATTTATATACAAACAATTTAGTCCCGCCATTTAAACAGTCATTGGTTTTATGAAACATTTGCTTTAGTCTATCTGATTTGCATAGCTTCACGGGTGGGTGGGGGGAAATATGTGTACACGGGGTGGTCATTTCTACAATTTTTTCCCCCCCACTTTTAAAGGCATGTCTTATCAGATTAAAAAAAAAAGATCAAGAACGGAAACAGAGCAAAGTTCTGAGAATGTTCAGCAATTCAGGATTAATTTATTAGATAGAGTAAAACCACCTGAAAGCGGTATTTTCTTTTAAGCAGAAATTTACATGTGAACTCAATTAGGGGTGCCAGGTTCCCCCCCCAAACCACTGGAGGGGGATGGGGGAGAAGGGCTGACAGCTCCAGGTTAGGAAACTCCTGGAAATGTGTGGGTGGAGCCTGGGGAGGACAGGGAACCTCAATTAGGGGTGCCAGGTTCCCCCCCCCCAAACCACTGGAGGGGGACGGGGGAGAAGGGCTGACAGTTCCAGGTTAGGAAACTCCTGGAAATTTGTGGGTGGAGCCTGGGGAGGACAGGGATATTGGTGGGGTGCAATGCCACAGAGTTCATCCTCCAAAGCGTCAGTTTCTCCAGGGAAACTGATGACTGTAGCCTAGATGTAGCCGAAAGAATGCCACCATCACTTATTAGCACCTATGTTTACTAGCATCTACGATTTCGTATGTACAAATTAAACAAACAAATAAATAAAAATAATAAATAGAGATGAGCTGTAATTCCAGGGGATCCACAGGTCCCACCTGAAGGCCAGCATCCCCCTCTCAATTATCAGTTGTGAACCTGTTTTTAAAAAGTCTCATTTACTTAACCGAGAAAGAAGGGTTTTTGTTTTAAGTGTGTAAGACGAGCCCTGCTGGATCAGGCTAAAGGCTCATCCAGACAAGCGTCCTGTTTCCCAGTGGCCAGCCAGATGCCTTTGGAAAGTCCGCCAAGACGGCATGAAAGGACACACCCCCCCCAGTCCTTTTGGTATTCAGGAGTATATTCTTCCTCCATTCCATTTAGCTAGTTCTTAGGTCTATCCTCTATGAATTTGCCTGACCTCCTGGAAATGCCATCACCCCAACTGTATTTTTGAGACCTGTTCCTAAACTTACTGTACTTTTCAGGTCCCACTTGACTGTACTTTTCAGGTCCACACTACTGTCCCTCTATCCAGCACAAACTCCAGGAACCTCACATCACTTAAGAACAAACAAGTTATATTTTATATTTTACTTTATCAACATACAGCATTATTGAGCAACAAGCTGTGTTTCATGGACTTTATATGCATTATTACAGACACAAACCCAAATTTGCCATCGAGCCTTGAATAGCCTCCTCTCCCAACACCCTGTTCTTCCTGTCTCCTGGACTTACATCCCAAACCATAGTTTAAGATCAACAACTCTAAGGAGTTTCAATGGTTGGGGGTCATCCCCCCCCCAACAGCTTGTATGAGATAGGTTAGGATGAGGGCCCAAACTAAATCAGGACTCTGTGTGCTTCAGATGTTGCTCCCCTCCGGTAACATCTGCCAGAGACACAATCAGACTTGGGTTGGGGGCACCTGTCTTGTCTAGTTTCACCATTAACTGTTCCTAGTTCAAGAGTTCTGATGCTTAGCAGAGAACAGCAGAGAACAGATGCTTAGCAGAACAGCCGAGAACATCCTACCAATCTCTGGACAGGCATAAACTTAATTTTTTTTAATCCAACTGGTAAACTAATATGTATTAATTACCAAATCCTAGGGTTCTGTAGGGCTCTTGATGTGACTGCAGCATCTCAAAAGGCGGCTTTTGTTTGAAAGACAGTAATTTAATCCCATGGGGAAAAATGAAATTGGTTTTATGTTGGGGTTCTTTCCACCTTTTCCCACATTATACAGTGTGCAGTCTCTACCTTAGAGGTTCCTTCTTTGCCCTGGAACCTCTGGACTGGATCCCTTCAACTACATTGTATGCTATCACTCCCTTCTGCAAAGGAGTCTTCTGACAGAGACAGCCTTCCTCCGTCAGAGAAGTCTTTCTCCACTGAACAAAGACTGGGGGCCAAGCTAGAGGTTACCTCTGACAATTCTGTGTTCTTTTACCAGAAAGGCATGATGTGGGGGAACTAACTAAACATACCAGGACCTGATGGGGCGGAGGACTTCAGGTTTTCCTTCTGTGTTGTTTTCTCAAGTCAAAATGGCCACAGCAAGTCCTATTTGCCTTGCTGTGTGGCTGGGTTGATCAGTGGGAAGATGGGCTAAATATTCTGGTTGGATGTTGTCCCCATCAGGCATATATCTGCTGAATCGCTCTCTCTCCTCACTGCCCAGGAAACTGAAACCAGACAGTGATATGCCTGATAACTTTCAGGCTGGAAGGTTTTCAACAGCTCATGAAGTCAGAAATAATTATGTTTGGATGGTTGTATTTACAAATGGGAGCTGTTGTCGCTGGATTTGAATTATTAGATTTCTGAATGCATATCCCTAGTAATTTCTAAAGGGCTTTTTTGCCAGCAGAAAGTGCTATAAAGTAGCTGTACTTCCACTGCCTTCTCCATAAAAAAACATTTCAAAATTAACATTACTATGTGGCATAAATGCACTGTAGCATTCTGGTCTCTCAATATATCAAAGCAACCTGTCTTGGTAAGAGAGATATGATGGATTGTATTACTTTTTTTTTCTAATTGTGCAAGGCTTTCAAAGTACCCCTTTCAAGGACCTGTTTCTTTCTTCGATAACATCATTTTTAATAACTTTCGTCATAAAGGTAAAACTGATCTGCACAAGGGTAGCTGGATTCAGCTGAAATATCTGGATTTATTTTATTGACATTGGATTCAGTGGGACTGGCTAAAACCCAAGTTTCTAGGCTTAAATCACACTGTGGATCAGACTGTTAGCCATAGATTTTTTCCCCTTTAAATATTTTCAGTAGTAAAAATCAATCATTATGATTCTAAAGGTCTCTCTTCATTTTACCACCGGGAGGACAGATTAACTACATAGGGCTAAGCGCAAAGACACCTTTTCTCTTCTCTCCACTGCTATCATTGCCATTTTTTATGGCAGGAGATGGAAAATCCTTCGCTCAGTTTTCACTCTAGGTAATCCCTATATAAATATATTTGATTCCACTTTTGTCAATAACTGAAATGTCAGAGATGAAATGGAAGGAATTTTGGAAGAGCCAGGACACACACATCACTCATGAAGCCAGTGCTCAGCCATGTATTTGCTGAAGAGCTAGTTCAGGCACTGGATATATGGGACATTTGAACCCGTACATAGCAGTCTGCCTTATCCTGAAACAGACCCCTTGGTCCATCAAGGTCAGTACTGTCTACTCAGACTGGCAGTGGCTCTCCGGGATCTCAGGCAGAGGTCCTTACATAATCTTTTGCCTGGTCCTTCTAACTGGGGATGCCGTGGATTGAGCCAGGGACCTTCTGCATGTAAAGCAGAGACTCTTCCCCTGAGCCACAGCCCAAGATACTGTCCCGGGTACTGGGCAGCCATCTTCTAAAGGCCCCCATTACGGATGCCTTTGGCACGCAGGAAACCATGTCAGTTGTCATTTCTCCCCCCCTCTCTCTCCACCACCACATGGCTCCATTCCTAATGAGGCAAAATTGGATAAATTCATTGAAAAACGGATATTGGTCTTGTTCTAGATGAAAATCCTGATATTACTATAAATTCTTCAAAGTCAAAAGGTGTGCGGGGGCAGATATTGCCACTAAAGGAGTTTCAAGTGTGTGAAAGCTCTTTTTTCTGTTCTATATTTGGATAAATGTTTAGTGATGTGTTTGCCATGGTTTTACTTAGCAACACTATAACATTCTTTTTATTGGCTTATCTGCATGACTTCCTTTGTGGAAAAAAATCTGTTTTAATTGCTAAGATTTTCGGTCTGTCTTGTATTCTCTGGAAGATTCCTTTTTTAAAAAAAAGGAGGGGAAAAAAGGTCTATGCATGTAGAAGATTCCAAATTCAACTGTGGCTCTAAGAGATCTAAGGTAGATGGGTTGGAAAAGATCTCAGCAACTGTCAGTGTGGGAGTTGACCGTACTGGACCAAATAGTCTTGACTCAATACAAGAGAGGAACTAAAGAATCAGCCATGTCTTGCAGTGCAATCCTAAATGGAGTTATACCGTTCTAAGCCCACTGACATCAGCGGGCTCGGGGACAAACTAGACGTGCCCTGGACTCTGCCACCATCTGAAAGCCCTAATGAGGTGCTTTAAAAATGTTGTTGGGGCTTGGTCCTGATTGGTCCTGCAGCACAGTGGGATAAACTGCTCTTGTGTCTCCCCACCCCGTGACCTTTTGAGCGTTGAACTGGCCACCCCCCACCCCCATGGCTGTTCTGGCACATGAAAAAGCATGAAGAGGGAGGGGAGAAGAGTGTCTCATCCCACTGTGCTGCCGGCCTCATCAGGACTGGGCCCCCACAGCATTTTCAAATCACTCATTAGGCTTTAAAATGGCAGAGACATCCCCAGGGCATGCTAGGGTTGCCAGCTCCGGGTTGGGAAATACCTGGAGATTTGGGGGGAGGGCAGGGTTTGTGGAAGGGCGGGATTTCAATGCCATAGAGTCCACATGCTGCAGTGGCCATTTTTCTCAAGGTGAACTGATCTCTGTCGCCTGGAGACCAGTTGTGAAAGAGGGAGATCTCCAGCTACCTCCTGGAGGTTGGCAACCCTAGGGGATGCTGTCATGTCTAGTCTAACCTCTGCTTAGGAACTGCACTGGAAGTTAGTGATGTCATTTGAGACTTACTGTTTGAATCAATAAAGATTTCCTCATTCCTCATTCACCATATTCACATGTACAAAAGAAAGCCCCCCTTAAACAGTGGGGAATTTCACATTACCCAGTTTCACCCGGTTTCAAGCCGGTAATCTTCCGTTTTGAAGTGAACCGGTACAGGGCTGCCATTTCACACATGGCTTGCCCTTACCGGAAATGAGCCGGATCAGAAGCGGTTTGGCATTTCAGACTTGCACCGCTTTGTTTTCCCGCCATTTTCTTCCCGCGCGGGTGATTGATTTTTTAAAAAGTTCGATTTATAGCGTTATATCGCTATACCGGAACTCCAAACAATCGCAATAGTGATCCCATTGGAGTTTGAAGTTCCGGTATAGCGATATAACGCTATAAATCGAACATTAAAAAAAAAAAAAGCCCGTGCCGGCGAAAAACGGCGGGAAAAAAGCGTACCAGAACCGGGAGAGGGAACTGAAGACTACTCGGAAGGTAAAACGCTTCAGTCCCGGTTCCTAAACGGGACAGAAGCTTTTGTGTATGAAATGGCAGTTACAATCCGGTAGGGAACCGATTCTCAAATGGGTTCTGTCTGAAATGACAGACCAGAACCCCTTTGAGAACCGGTTCCCTACCGGTAGATATCGCCTGTCTGAAATTCCCCAGTGTTCTGAGTTTCACTCGATCCAGGAAACTATTCAAGGTTTTCAGACAGTATTAAAGGAATCTTGTGCTCTTTTGTGCCTCCAGCAAGAGTTGGTTTACGGAGATATTTTAATGTGCAATAACAATGGCTTCCAGAAAAGCTTATAGCCTGAGTTCTTCTAACTGTGCAGACCCTGAAAAGAAGTCAAAGGCTACAGGTGAGCAAGGAAAGTTGCAGAGTTTTCTTGTTTACCATGCTGGGAGATTATGCAAGCAATTATCAAAGCTTCCTTCTATATTTTCACGCAATAAGGATTGTTATTCATGGCCGTCTGCAGTCTTCAGGACACCTGCCGTTTTTCTAGTTATATGACAATTTAGCTATTATTGGTTTGGAAACTGGAACTACCACATTAGGTTTTGATCTGTGTTTTAGCAGTAGGTGGTTCATCTTTTTGTATCTGGTAGTGAATGGCGGAGGCCAAATTCTGATTGATTCAGAAACGGGCTAAGTGGGAGAGAGAAGATTACGAATTGACTTGTATCGTGTGCGCAGATAGTCCCAGGTTGTGGAGCTGGCTGTGTTAATGGATTTCCACTTCTATTAATATGCAGCTTTTGAAGTACCAGGTTCCCCCCTCCCCCAGACTTGCAGTTTCCAAGATCCAACTTTCCAACAGATTTGACAGCCTATCACTAAAAGGAATTCTAAAAGCTTTAACATTTTCCCCCGAAAAAACATTACTTTGTACCATTTCTCTAACCTGCAGCTCAATTTACATAGATCATTGTGTGAAACGTTGGCTCTTTAGAGCTACAGAATTTCCAGGGGTGGCTTTATGGCTTTCAGGACTTCAATGGAAAAAGAAGGGAGACTTCCCAGAGACTGGTTTTGGACAATCTGAGACTTGGGTAAGGGTGCACCAATCTTGGGAGACGGAGAAAGCACAGGAGGGTGCCTGCCTCCATCTTAGACTGGTTCACCAGCTGTGGCTATTTAGAAAGCCAGTCTGGCCACCATCACATATGTTGGGGTAATATTGAGATTAGACTACAACAGCACACCTATGTGGTGTTGCCCTTGAAGATAGTTCAGAAGCCTTGGCTCGTGCAAAATGTGACAGGAAGGATCCTTATTGGGACCAGTGTTCCCTCTAAGCTG
>NW_015173697.1:688276-795210 GCF_001447785.1 Gekko japonicus | reverse complement strand
CATACAGCAATCCCTGAATACACATTGCACAGGCAGTTCTAACACTGAACTCAGTTAATAAACCCCAAGTAACTGAAATCAGCTTTGTACAGTTGCAGCCTGCTACTTCGCATTATTGTGGGGTGAAGTAAAAACAGGTTGCTTACCTGTAACTGGTGTTCTTCGAGTGGTCATCTGTGCATTCACCAGTTACAGGTAAGCAACCTGTTTATCTTCAACGTGGTCTCTGTGCTTCACACCCATAGGAGATTAGCGAGCAGTGGCCTACCTGGAGGAGGGTGCTGGCAGGTCCTTACTGCGTAGCTGAAGGTAAGATGTGACGTCCCATGTTGGTACTAGAGTTCTTTCGGACGTCTAGGGCGTAGTGCCTTATGAAGGTGTTAGGCATAGTCCACGTGGCTGCTTTGCAAATGTCCGTCAGGGGAACTCCCTGGAGGAAGGCAGTGGAAGCCGCAACAGCTCGGGTTGAATGGGCCCTGATAGGGCCAGGCAATGGCTGTTTGGCAATCAGGTAGCAGAGGCGGATGAGCCCCGCAATCCACTTTGAGAGGCGCTGAGCCATGATGCGAGTCCCCAGTCTTGCTGGTGCGTAGGAGAAGAACAGTTGGGAGTCACATCTTGTTGGACGGGTTCTGTTCAGGTAGAACAGAAGCGCACGTTTCACATCCAATGTGTGTAACAGTCTGTCCTTTGAGGATGTCGGAGCTGGGAAGAAATCCGGGAGGAAGACCTCTGCCTGTAGATGGAATTCTGACACTACCTTTGGTAGAAACGAGATGTCAGGTACGAGGCAGACACCATCTGGCAAAAAGGACAAGTCATGTCTGAAAGCCAGTATTTCTCCAACTCACCTCGCCGAGGTGACAGCAACCAGAAAGGCCGTCTTCCACAACAGGAATTTTAGGTTGCAAGTTGTGAGTGGCTCAAAAGTTTTCCTCGTGAGCTGACGAAGAACTAGAGGAAGGTTCCAGGGAACGACAGGAGTTTTGATGGGAGGGTAAAGATGCAACAGTCCCTTCAAAAAACGTTTTGAAAGCAGATGCAAAAACAGTGTGCATCCTTCAACTTGAACATGGTAGGCCGAAAGTGCGGCCAAATAAACTCTTAACGAGGAGTGAGAGAGTCCCGAGTCAGCGAGGGACAGGAGGAATTGGAAAACTTTCTCAAGACCCATGGAGGTGGCTCGAGGGGCATCGTTCCCCAAGGAGGAACAGAATTTATGCCATTTGTAGTGGTATGACTTTCACGTAGTAGGCTTTCTGACGTTTAGCAAAACGTTTGCTACGCGGGTGGAAAAGCTGTTGAAACTATTCTCCAGGCTGTCAACTTCATCCGTGGTACGTCGTGGTACAGGAGAGAGGAGCCGGACAGGAAGAGGAGATTCTGTGCCGGAGGAAATTGGTGTTAGACCCCTGCTGACTTTTAATCCTGATTTTTTGAAGAACGAAGAAAGGCTAAGAAAACAGAAGAAAATTGAGGGGAAAAATCCGAAGAGCCGTGAGGCAAATAGCCAAAAAAGAGAACCAATCAGACCGACGAAGAAAAGGTCTTTCCAACGTGGCGGTAAGAAAAGAACTGGCGGGATTTCCACGCCCACCCCTCTGGGCATGCGTGGTGGGGTTCCTGCGCATGCCCGAGGTCTGGGTGCGAAAATCTGTTAAGAGCTTCCTACAATGCCAATTGATCCAGCGCGTGCGCACTAGATCCCATGGGTGTGAAACACAGAGACCACGTCGAAGATCTATTCCTTCAAATGGCAAGAAGTTCAAAGAGGAGAAATATAAACCTTGAAGACAAACTATGGCATTAGAGAATTTTGAAATATAAGGTATGTCAATAATGTGCTTTTACACTAACTCTCTATATTTGATGGCTCTAGATTCACAACTGGCAACTGAGGTCTGGTACACAGACACAACTAGGGATAGGCACGAACCGGCTGATGAACTAAAGTTTGTGGAGAGCAGAAAGCTGGAGTTCAAACTTTAAATGGCTCACGAACTGATACGATTCACGAACCAGCCTCCTGGTTCGTATGGGTTTGTGGTTCAGTTTGTGCTTTAGCCACAAACCATGAACTAAACCGCAAAAATGCCGTCCGTGCCCATCCCTAGACACAACCAAAACCCAGAAAAAGATAGTAGAGTCCTGAGGTCATAGACTGGATTACCACACTTCCACTGCATATATCACCTCAAGTCTTTAACGTCTCATTCTGCTCCATGTGTAGACCAGGACTGAAAGTGCAAATGCTGCATTACACATTGCTGTATTTGTGATATGAAAGATCACAATGGCATATTAAAAATGAAAATATTTCTCCGTGGTAATTTTCAAAAAAGAATCTCCATTCATGTAGAAAACTAACACAAATGGGATAATGTTAAGGATTCCCTCTCCTTGACGTGCTTGATGACTACATGCAAGGAAGCTATTTCAGCTGTATCAGACCTTTCTTCTATTATGCAACTCAATGCATCCTAATTGTGTTCTCAGGCGGTCTCCCATCTAGGCGCTGACAAAAACTCATACTTGCTTATATTGCCAAATCTCATACCTTTTCCAACCATACCTACAGGGAAGAATTAAAAAATACTCCCCCACCTATACTTTGAAGTTATAAAAGTCCAGAATTCTACTTCATATAATGTCGGTAAGACAGCTGTCATTTAGACACAGAATCAACTGATGTGGTAAGTCTTTTTTCAGTCATGAACATTTGTGGTATCCAAGTGTATGTACTGGGAATGGATACTACCTTCAACCCTTCTAATACGTATGCTTACTACTTGGTCTGAAATGGGTAGCACATGTATTCTTCTGCTTCAGTGCACATCATTCTGAACCCTAATAGCATGTACCTAAGTTTCCAGTGAAATTCTTCATTTGCAGCAAGAATATCCCTTGGGAGGCCTACAGGTCACATTCTGCCTGCTAGTATCTTTCTCTATCTTACTCAGGTCCCTTACCACTCTGCGCTGGATCCTTGGGGAGGCAGCTTATAGTTCTTCATCCAAGACTGCCTGGACTGAGGAGCTTTGAAAAGGGGAAAGGTTAGAGTTACTAAGTCTTCTGCTATAGCGGGAGACCTGCTGCCAATCCAGTTGGTTGGAAATGGGGAGCATGCCAGCATTGCACCAGCATGGTGACATCACTCTGGTGAAAACTGGAAGTATGTGCCAGCATAACGGTGATGCACCAGTCCCGGTTCCCAAATGCTCCTGGGATTGCCAGCAATGGCTTGACAACTCTATGAGAGGTCTATGGGGGCTTTCAAAGAATAGAAAGAGGAAATAGTGGGGGAGGGGAAAATGTGATGTCCTGTCTAGAGAGAACCCAGTCTAGAGAGAAGGAGGAGGAGGAGGAGGAGGAGGAGGAGATTGGATTTATACCCCACCCTTCAGTACCCAAAGGAGTCTCAGGGTGGCTTACATTCTCCTTTCCCTTCCCCTCCCCACAAAAGACACCCTGTGAGCAATGCTCCCTCTAAGCTGTGGAGTCTTGTGAGCAAAAATTCTACTTTGTGAGCTACTGGCATTAAAGTTGTGAGCAAGCGATTTGGCTACTGCATAAATTAGTTTGCTCTGGAGCCATCCTTCCTGAGCCAGGACAAAAATGTGTGAGCCAGAGGCTAAAAAACTGAGCTAGCTCACGCTAACTCAGCTTAGAGGAAACACTGCCTGTGAGGCAGGTGGGACTCAGAGAGCTTTCAAGAACTGCTCTTGAGAGAACAGCTCTAAAAGAACTTGTAACTGACCCAAAGTCACACCAGCAGATGCATGTGAAGGAGTGGGGAACCAAAGCAGGTTCTCCCATATTAGAGTCCGTGCTCCTAACCACTACACCAAAGGAAACAAAGGAACAGAAATATAAAATAAAAGAATATCAGTGACATCGGTTTTTGAATTACGGGTGGAAACAAGTGGCCAGATGCATTTGTTACATTTCTAGACCATCTTTGCATAAAATATCCAGGGTAGACTATTATCAATAAAAACAAAGAAAATAATTTATGTTTCTCACAGCATCCAATGCCCTAGCTGTAGTAAAATGTAGCGTTAGAAGGCAAGGAAAAGTGAAATCTATTTTTTTTCTTAGTATATTAGGTTCAAGTACCCATTTTAAAATAAACAATTCAGGAGCAATTAGTAATGCCAAGCCCATGGAAGAGGCAAAGAATGCCCCACCACTGCCTCTTGTTGGTCTTACCATAGAGTTTCCAGCAATTCCTAGAGAGACATGTTATGCTATCACTGTTGGCCACCTCCACCCCATGTCCCCATGCCCCGCCCCAGTCTCACGCCAGTCTGCCATGCCTGTCAACCCTAGATCTATGCCCTTGCACATACAAAACTGCATCTACAAGAGGAGATATACTATAACAGGACATCCCCACTTCCACTAGTCCTCCCAATGCTCCTGGAGCTGTGAGTTCATGCACATGGAACTGAATTTCCCCTTAAGTTTCTAGCTCTCTGGGTTGTTTTTTTTTTTTTTTTAATGAGCTAGAAAATGTGCTGAAGCCTGAACCAAAGAGACAAATTAACTCTAGATGACCCTGGAGGTCCCTTCCAACTCTATGATTCTATGATTCATAATGCCCTACAATTTGTGATCCAATTTTTGACAGCTCCTTATTTTTGCAGCCCCAGATGGGTAACAAAATAAGGAGTTTTATTGAGGCCACCATATATGGATGATAGCCAGTGTTTGGCTTGGTGAGTCATGTGTTCCATATCATGCGTTCTGATTCAAATAGACATTTTAAGCTTCAGAATTGTTTTCTGAGGTGGACTAATTCACTGGTTTTGCTAGCAATCATTTGCATTTACAAACTGTTTCTGAGCTACTTTGATGTCACTGGTTCCTAAGAGTATTCAATAGCGCCATTAAAATTAATGTTCAGTTTAATTTCTTCTACAAAGCTTGATCTGTGGGGTTAACTATGTCCAGTATTTCAAACCCTATCAAGCTGAAAACAGGCATTTAAAACATGTAGGGTCCCCCCCCCTCTTTAGCACAATTATAGCAATCAAAGCATACTGCTGACTAAAATGACCACCTTCGTGCAACACCACTGGATGACAGATCTGGATAAAATGGAACGCTGAGTAGGTACAGGATAAGACTAGAATGCTGTTTTTTAAAATAAGATGAAAAGAAAGACAGCTCCGGTAACGCCTACACGAATGAAACCCTCTGTCTGAAAGATTCACAAACATTAGCAACATTCTTAACAATTCTCTCAAAATTCCTACATTTTGTCTGAATACCACAGTATAAATTCACTTCTGATTCAGGTTTGACAAAACTAATCCTAGGTTTCCCCAAAACACCTTTGGAAACTTACAGCACAACCCTAAAGAGAGTTATTCCCCTGTAAGTCCAATGGGCATGGAAGGGTATAAGTCTACTAAGGACTTAGCCTGTTACCATCTTGTGCATCCTGTTGGTGAAATCATTTTGGATTTGAAGAATACCATTTAATATGAGATGTACTTTCATTTTAGGGTGTTTATGAAGGACAGGTGCGTACTGGGGGAAAATGACAACATGAGAAACTATTGAGCTGTTAACAGTTTTGTCCTCATATAGAGAAAATGGGTGTCTTTTAACACTCTTGAATTTCGTAACAGCTTCACTCCCAAAACAAGTCAAGCAAAGTGATTCCGAAGTATGCAAAATGGCAGAGTTCAATCCAAGCACTGTAAATCTGTACAGTACAGTACAGTTTTAGTATTCACTGTTACTTATCACGTGGCTGGTACTGGTGTTTTTAAATGACCAAACAACTTGTTCAAAAGAAACCACCAGTTTACAACTATTTTTAGATATTGCATACACTCATTTCTGTCACCCCCAGATTTATACAACAGTCTGCAATCTTTGGAGAGAATAGAGCTTGTTGAACCTCAGGCAATGTGTGTTTTTGAATTATATAGACCCTGGATGAGATCATTTTATATTACTGTACACAGATTGCCAGGGGAGCCCTAAAGGTATATTAGAAGTTGCTGGAACACAATAAAAATGAAGCATGCTGGCCCCAAGTCACTTCTCCGTAGAAGTTCTGCGAAACGCAGCAATAAGGTCAAGCTGAGGAGTCTTTCTTACAGAGCCCATTATCACTGCACATCCACTTAATCTGTCTGGAGTGGTGCAGGCATTACACAGGTGAGAGAAATATTGGAAATGGAGCAAACCCAATGAATTTTGAAATTGGTATTTGCTGTGAAAGGGGAAAGAGTCACAGAAGCCCCCCTCAGCTTCTGCCATAATGGAATTCTTGAAGAAAACCGGATATTCTCTGCTCTGGGCTCTTCTACCTTAACTGGGACCTCATGCTCCACTCACGCAGTCTATCCATCCTGGTGTTGTTCAGTCAGCTCCAGCTGTGGTGAGCATGTTCTACCCATCTTCTCAAATGCTTTCACTAGCCTTCTATAACTTTTTACCTTAAGACTAAGCTTCTTGTCATACATTTAGCTTGCCACTCTGTAATTCAACCATAAGTGTGTGTGACATGTTCTCTATTACCATGGCTGTGGGAGGAAACGTTTTGGTTTGTATTCTTGGTTTTCCAGTTGCAAGATGATCTAATTTTTATGGGTGTGTGTGTAGGTGTGACTGTATGTATGCGTGTGCAAGCATTCAGGGTTTTTTTTAAAAAAATAATTTTTGAGGGGAGGTTTTCTTATGGCTTGTGGGTTTTCATACATTTTCGTTAGTGGGAGTTATATTAATTAGGCATAGAAAGAGAAAGGTGGTTGGGATTCGGCAGGTAGGAATGCTTAAGCTGTACACAGCGCCTTTGCGCAACTGTTCCTGCTGTAATTCATGATAAGCTTGCCAATGGAATAATGCCAGAGTGATAGCAAATGTAGAACTCCCTTTTAAAAGCGTCCTGCCAGTTCACATGATTGTTATCAGCCCCAATCCCTAAGACTGCCCTGTCCATAGTAATGTAAACCAGAGGGCCGTTTACACAGGATAAATACTGACCCTGGGTCAGATTTGGCTCATCTTATTTTATTTAATACACTTGCATGTCAAATGTTTAAGACAGCTTACAGCAGTAAGGTTGCGGTCACATGTGTCAGTTGAAGCGGTGGGGAAGGAATTTGACCCGCAGTTGTGAGATCACACAGCCCTTTGTAGCTGTGGGCTACAACTGCGGATGAATCTTTTTTTGCCGTTTGTTTCCCATACACATAAACAAGGAATCGCACCTCCGCACTGAGGGCTCTCCATGGGTATGCGATGATGTGAATACTGTGAAGAGGGAGGGAAAACGGCACTGAGCCGGAATAGCCTGATCAGACCATCCTGACGGCATGTCTGCATGCTTGCATGATCAGACAGGGGGAAATCCGTCTGTGACCCGTTGGAACCTGTTTACTACCGGAATTTCTCCGGTGACTTTTTACTCCGCTTCTGTGGTGGAGCAGCATGGGTTCCCGACGACTGCAGGATGCTTCCCAGATGTTGCTGTCTGATCGCGCCTTTTAGATCCATCAGGCATTTGCACCTATGTCAGATCTACTATTGTGTGTGATCGCAATCTAAGCAGAACATACAAGGTCACTAAAACAGAAATGGCATGAAAGTGGGTGGGGAACTCCCACCACATGCCTCCTTCCTGCACTCCTCGCTGTGGGTGCCACCCCTCCAACTCCATGTCTCCCCCTTTCCCTCCATCGTGCTGAATTGCCAAAGTGACAGCAGTTGTACCACTGCCCCTGTTCCAGTTAGGAAAGCTGCACCATGACTCAGCTGAGAAAGAAACTGCCCAGTAAAGGGCTAAAAGGACAGGAAGAAATGCAGAGCCTTCGCTTTGAAGGGCAGAGTTCAGCTCCACCTCGTCCTCATAATAGCTCTGGGCACAATGTCCACATGGACGCTTCTCCCCCTGCCACCCTTTGAACCAGGCCAATGGAGGTTTTCCTTTTAGCCAATTCAGAGAGGAAAGCCTTGGGAACCCCACAAATTGTGCTCAGAATGAGAATAACACCATTATATGTTCCCCAGACAGCTGGGCATCCCACTGCCCGCCCCAAGAAAGAAAACAGGTGGAAAAGCCAAGATGTCCTCCTGATCCTTCAGCAGGTCTATGGAGAGCTGGTATCCAAAACTCCTAGATAAATAAACCCTCTGTGCACCCAAAATTCAAGATTACGCCCAAAGTTCAGGACAATTCATCTGAATTTTAAGTCATATAATATTCACTGGCATCTGGCAGTGGTAGTGAAAAATGATGTCAAGACACAGCCTGTGGATTTGCAAGGCAAGAGACATTCAGAGATGGTTTGCCATTCCCTGCCTCCATGTCATGGACCTGGTATTCCTTGAAGGTCTTCCATCCAAATACTAGCCAGGGCTGACCCTGCTTAGCTTCCGAGATCTGATGAGATCAGGTTAGCCTGGGTTGTCCAGGTCAGGGCTGCTCTGGCACCTGAAGTAATTGAACACCCAGGCCCTAAAACACGTTAAGTAAAGTTGCTGGCTTTTGCTAGCTGGCATGCCAACATCGCCGACTGGCTGCATTTCTGTATCTCTATATCACACCATGCATGTGCTGTACATGTTATCAGGAAAAGTACATTGGGTGCTGGAAAAGGGAAAAGAGAGAAAGAAGGAGTAATAAATGAATTCCCCCCTATTATTTAGGGCTCTTAGCAAGAATGGAAACAATACAAAAGAAAGCACGTCTTTCATACAGGATTAAAAGAATAAGTTATTTCCAACAGAGTTCGGGGAAGAAGTCCTTTGAAACCCGACCGTTTAGATTAACTGTTTCTGTGAGACAGAGAACTGCACAGTGTGAAGGCAGGGGCAATTCATAGTAGGCAGGAACCTACGGCAAGCTAAAATATGTTATACCAGCAACAATAGTGAGACCAACAGTGCAATCCTAACCAGAGTTACACCCTTCTATGCCCAATGACCTCAATGGACTTAGAAAGGCGGAACTCTGTTTAGGTCTGAACTGCAAACCATTTAGAAAAGAAAGTTCTCCAGCAGTTAGCTGTGCCAAAGGTTTTGTTGCAATGCTGAAAAGCAAATAATTAACAAAGGAACATTCTGCATTCTAGTGGTAACAACAATGGACTTCTACAGGAACAGAAGAAGATTCAACTACTGGCAGCTTACCTCCCTGAAAAAACTGTTATCAATTAGCCTTAGCTGCATATTTCATGACACACTCTAAATATATGTCCCGTTTTTCTCATCAGTCAGTTCTTCGGAAAGAATCGTGAAATATCTTTGTGTGGCTGGTGTTCTGGGAGGGTCACAGGTCACACTCCTTTCATAAGCCCTAGCTAAAGGCCCATTGTTTTGACGAAGGATCACATGTGGAACAAGAGCTTGTGGACTGTATCCACCCATGCAGTTTCAAAAACTTAAGGCCATACATTTTCTTAAGAGGGGGTTGAGGATTCCGCCAATTCCCCCTCCCACTAAGCTTCCCAAATCAGCAGACCTTCAGGAACAGCATAGGGGGAAACTGGGGTTCTGCAGTGGTGGTGGGAGAACCAGCAGAAATCACTGCCCCCTCTCAAGAAAACTTGAGAGTCCTTAAGACTTCTGAATGTGTGGTTGGAAATAGGCCTCTATTCTGCAAGGAGTCCCGGAGGCAAAGCACATTAGCCGCAACGCAGGATCCCTATCTGTAGCGCTAGACCACCCACAGTGGGTGTCAGATTTTGAGGTCTGCAGTGCTGTAAAGTACAGAGCTTTATTTTCTGCATAGAAGTGAAAGGAAATTATTCCCTTAAATGAAACAAAGAGAAGGGGTGGCTCTCTCCTGGTGACCCCAGTTACTCGGAATGAGTCACTCTCAGCCGTGGGCCCACTTTGTGTTTCTTGGTCATGGTTAAGTATGATGGAATGCTGGGTACTAGGAAAGCATCAAGTGTTCAATTGTGACAATTTTCTGGCACAGGAATAACTTTTAGGGGAAGGGGAGATGTTGCCTAAAACTCTTCCTAATATGAACCCCGTTCACACTTTTTTTACGGGAGCTTGCATCTTTGCTTGGCCATCTTGTCATAATTTTTTTTCCTTTTGAAGTTGGTCTTTTCTCTTCTTGCAAACCCAATAAAGCCAGAAGGGAGTGACTGAGATTTGACTGCATGGGGATGCCATGGAGGGCAAATGAATCTTATGTGAAATAAGAGTAAGCAAAGGAATTCCCTTATTTTGCATTAATACATTTGCCCTCCGTGATATCCTCATGCAGCCAAATCTCACTGGCTACACAATAGCTTCACCATGTTTGTCAAAAAGGAAGAGACTTGTTTGAACAGAAAAAAATGGCACCAGTCACAGCTGCAAATATTTTTTTTTTAAAAAAATACTACTTTTATTTGTGAGGATGGGATAGTTGCCACTGCCTAAAAGCTACTAGGGCTGGAAAGAGGCCACGCATGAACATTTTCATCCCTTTCTAAGCTGTCCAATGAATGAACTCTGAAAAATGGGTGCAAATCAGAAGGTGCCATTTTTCAATAGAATATACATTTCATATACCCCTTCCTAATCTGATTCAGCCTTACTTATACAGAAAAAGAGGGCCCACAGTTCAAAGGAGCACAATTACAGCTTCTACACAAGGAACAGATTCCCCCTTAGAAATTGTCTCAGTTTCTTTCCCAGATTACACAATCCACTTCTTAATGAACGTTTGGTTTTTTTTAAAGTAGTTTGTAGATCCAATATGAGCACAGTGACACAACTATAGGCATCGATATAGCGCTCTTCCCTTTTGTTTCCACTGGAGAGTTCTTATGCCAAATCCCAAATGTGTTACTTTTAATTTTTTATGCAATTTCCTAGCATTGGGAGGGATTCCCCCCAGTGTATTGCCTTGAACAGACCTTATTGTCTGCAGGAACAAAAGCTGAAGTAAACATTTATCAAGGCTGTTTCCAGAAACACACGGACAAGGTGATTTGATTACTGTAATTCTTTTGAGTGTGTGCTTTGAAGTGCCACCAATTCATTAATGAGCATTGCTCTCTAGCATGTAAATAAAGACAAAGCCCCACTTTTGTGAGGCAAGGTATGCATTTCTTTCTGTGAACAGAGTTTGCTTAATGTCTACCTTTGATTTAGTTTTGTCCTTGGGTCTTACAGGAATTGTGAAAAAGTAAACACAAAAGAAAAAAAATGTCAAAATGTATTACTGACAACCTAGTCTGTGTCTGCACTTGTTTTCGACTACATGTCCACCGTAACTCCAGGCAATTATAATGTGAAATGTGCCTCTAAGCTGCAGAGGTTCTTGGAGAATCTTGTAAGCGCCAGGTTACTGTTGAAAATGCCACAGCTGTAAAAGAGAGATTCTTCCACAATGTTCAGTGCAATGTAAGTGCTGACAGCAAAGCTGTGCTACAAAATGCTCATGAATTACACATTTCTATTTCTGCCTACAGGTTAAATATTGGTTATTTTCCTTGATTCCTGGTTCACCTGGCTGGTCAGTGCTGGCTCCAAAAGGCAACGGTCAAGAATTTATTGTGGGTCCAAGATTCACAAAGGTCCCATTGCCTAAACAGCATGGTACTTCTCACTTTGCATCTGTCTAGAGGACAGAGGCAGTTGAGAGAATCCTGGGTTGCACTTTTTCCTAATTAAAGGGACCACAGTGCAAGTCGAAGTAAAGTTATACCCGCACCCAACTTAAAAGGGTATAACTCTGCTCACGGTTGCACTGCAAGTGAACAAGCCTTGCCAAAGGATCCCCCAAATCCTCACGTTTCCAAGCTCAAATGTGACACATGGGTGAATACTGAAGAGAGTCCTTGCAGTCTTTCGTTGTTGTTGTTGTTCATCATCCATGTAATCAGCAGTAACACAGCCCTATAGAAACTTCTAAAACTAATTCATCCCCTTCAAGCATTCCTTTGTGTACATCCGCCATCATCTTATCCATCCATAAAATGGGCCTGCCCAGGGCCGACTGCAGCATGTTTAAAAAATACAACCATTATGATGAAAATATCAAGCCAGCATAATAACTGCAACAGCATTAAATGCAATACCAAACGAAAACCATCATCAACAGTGAAAAGCTATCAGCATCAGTTTAGTATCCAGCAACATATAAAAGCAAAATAATAATAATAATAGGAACCAATCCCAATGTGCCAAAAGCCCTTACAAACAGAACTGGCAGACAGATATTGAATTTAGAGCAGTGTCTGAACATAAATTGTGGCCGTGGAGAATTTTTTCTCTTGCTGCCACCATTTTAACGTAACATCCCCCACTAAGTATGCTATACTGGTAGCTTTATTAAAATGCAAAGCTGTACCTGTAGACACGCAGGAGCTCTGCCCTGAGGCTTATTCACATCAACATCTACTAGCTGCCATCCTCCAGCAGCATCTTCATGAAACATCTGGAAAAGGGGGGGGGAAATGGTCAGAAGTGTTTTACGCATTCAGAGAGACACAAACAAAATGTATATTTCCTCTTGATACTCCATTTCTGGACTGCTTGTGCACTCTGATGATTCCCTTCTAGAAAGAAATCTTTTGCTTTAATAGGAAAATGAAACCAGAGTCCCATTGATAGATCAAGGTGGGGCAGCCATGTTGGTCTGAAGCAAGAGAGCAAAGTCAGAGACCAATGGCACCTTTAAAACCAACAAAGTTTTATTCAAGCTGTGAGCTTTCATGCGCATGCACACTTTGTCAGACAATGAAGTGGAATTACATATCATAGTTGTATACATAGGGGTGGCTTGTTAAATTAGCATGCAAAATAGTGAAGGATTTTTTTTAACAGATCAAATGGTTTTTTGTTATTTTTTTTTGTGGTTTAGTGCGGGGGGGGGGGGACACAACATAGGTAATAAATATGTCAGAACTGGAAATAGATGTGTCCTAAATGGTGAGAATCCCATCCGTTCATATGCAATGTTTGAACAATACCCGTCAGCAATGGGTGAGCTCCACTAGTTTGATATGGCACGGTATTCAGAAAACTGGACTATTTAAAACACATACCAGATCTCAGCTTGGTTCATGTCAAAACTGAGCTGAAAAGGCACAAGAAAACCAGAGGTCATTTCGGGGGGTGGTGCAGGGGGGCGGGGCACATGACGAAGCCCCGCCCCCTAATTCCGGCCGCCCCGCTTCCAGCCCTCATTCAGCCAGGAGGAGGCAGAAGAGGGAGGGTAAGTTGCTTCCTCCCCGCCTCTCCCCACCCCTGCCTGCCTGGGGCCAGGGAGGGCCTTCGCGGGGCTTCCTTGCACTCCCGCTGGCCTTGCAGGTCCACCGCCGGGCCCCTGATGTCAGGGGGTGTGGCATATGCTAATGAGTTATGCTAATGAGTTCCCCTAGCTCTTTTTCTACGAAATGACCCCTGAAGAAAACTATGGACAGATGATTCCCAACATGGCCAATGTCTATGTGAATGACGGGCATTTTGGGAAAACTTCATTTCACAGAGCAGGGTTCTTTACTGGCATGGATTTTGATCAGAGCAGACAACTCTCAGGGCTCAGCTACCCAGGATGTTGAAAATTCCAAGGAGAGTCTGAGTTAGAGTAGTATTGGAACATGAGAGATAGGGTGTTAAAGCCTTCCCTCATGTCATTCTCCCAACCTAAAATAAACCCAGGGGGTTACAATTTGCCCCACTGGGGTAAACATACAGGTGCCCACATCAGTACCTGTATTTGCCCAGTTGGGAAAAAACAGCAGCTTTCTATGGCTATTTCAGGTTGAAAAAATGGTATTGGGAGACCACTTGCTGTGGCCCTGCTTGGAACTGGGCTCCTCTTTGTTTTCAAGAGGGGGAAAAAAAACAATGGAAGTTTCATTCATGGAATTCTTAGAGTCACCCCCAAATGCAGCAAGCATTGTAAGCTGCCAAGTTCAGGCACCAAGCCCAGTAATTGCAAATTTCAGCACAATCACAAATCTTAAAACTATTTTGTTAACTGCAGTTAACTATTTTGTTAACTGAAGGATGCAGTTCTGTTACTGGGTATAGGATCTGTCTGGTCTGCTGCAAACAAGATGTAGATTTAAAGGTCATCTAAAATGTTACAGCTTCCTGCAAGAAAAATCCTTTCACGGCAGAATTTACCGTGCATCCGATTTGTACATATTCCGTTTGTAGCAACTGCACACACATGTATTTTGCAGTATGCATTTGGACATATACAATGGCCCGTATGCTACCACTCCCATTAAGCAAAGAGCTAAGCCTTCCTCCAGTCCAAGGAAGAATCACTTACACTGGAGGAAGGCTCCTGAGGTTAAAGGGACTTTCTCCAGCTTAAGGTAGGATACTGTCCAGTACCTATGAGTTAGATGCCATGACTCTCTTCTGGTAAGTAGGATCCTATGACACTCTTCTACTAAGTCTTCCTTCAACAGAGAAAGACTTCCTGCAATGGAGAATTTTAAAGACTAACAAGATTTGTGGCAGGGCATGAGCTTTCGTGAGTCATTGCTCACTTCTTCAGTGACTCAAGAAAGTTCATCCCCTGCCACAAATTGTATTTATTTAATTAACTTATATCCTGCCCTACCCCACGAATGGGTTTAGGGCAGCTCACAACATAATAAAAACAATAAAAACCAAGATATAAAAACAGTTAAACAACTAAGCAATTAAAACAAGGTGGCATTGAACACGAGTAATCCAACATCTCCTGTGACATTTTAACAAGTGATGGTAGATGGCCTGATTTATAACAATTTTTAATCAGATATATAATAAAATATAGTGCTCCACAGATAATAAACAGCACTGGGCAGGTACCAAAGGCTGGACTAAGGTACGTTAATCTTTAAGGTGCTACTGGACTCTTGCTCTTTCCTACTGCTACAGATTAACATGGCTACCCATCTTGATCTATCTCCAATGGAGAATGACTTTGTATGATGGATAAAGTCAGTATTTGTTAAAGGAATCTTTTTCTGTGTTGGAGGAAGACTTAGTGGAACAGTGTCATAGAATTTGACTTAGTAGAAGTGAGTCATAGGATCTTATGTGTGTAGGCATTGGGTATATATATATATGATGACAACAAAGTCTGGCCTGTCTACAGGGTTGTACATCCTGAGAGAACGTATGTGAAACATTTTGAACATTCTAGAAGACTGTATAAATCTGGTAATAGTTTTATGCTACGAAAATCTAAATGTCTGCAGTTTTTAGGTGGGTGTATAAGCAGCAAAATATGAGTGTATGATTGTCACATATGATGATTTTCCTGTGGGCTGCACATTAGTTCCTACATGAAAGGGTTTGTTGAATAGATTTTGTAATATTTCAAGTTACTCTTATAGGAAAGCAGCCCATCTGCCAAAGGTCTTATGTTTTTCTTGGTTTCCGCTGTGAGGGAAGAATCAAGGACATGTTAGATGTGCAGGTCTCCCATGGATAATTTGATTAGGGGACAGGTGCTGGGGCTGCTGGAACAATTCAGTGGGATTGAGCCAACGTGATATAGTATGATAAATCTGGATTTTGACTAGATGGACCCAAATTCAAATTTGTGATCAACGATAAAGCGCAATGGGTGACAAACAGGGCCAGTCACTGGCTTGTTTCCAATGAGACATCTGTGAGCAAAGCGGGTCTTGTGATACAGGACTTTCCCAGCCATCCCTCTGTAGCCCGCCATGCCACCTGAAATGCTGCTTCAGGTATATGTGTTAGGTACAATGCAGGGGTCTGAAACAAGATGGGGGAATCAGGGGAAATTACCCCCTTCTCCATCATTAGGGAACTCCTTCCAACAGCAGAAAGCAGAAATTGGATACAAATCACTATTTCTTGGTCTAACCTGTCTCACAATACTACAGCACGAGTAGGGGGAGGCAACCCTGTGTAGGCTGTCCAGAAGGAATGGAAGGATAAAAATGTGGTATTAATTCAATATGTAGTTTGGAGGAAGGGAAGAGCTGACAGCTTGACAGTATAACTGCTTAAAATGAGACAGTGAAGATCGGTAGGGTGGGAAGAAGCCATAAATCAGAGAACGGACAATATAGAGCTTTTATTGGGCGATTAGGTACAAATGCCCTGACTTGGATAGCCCATTTTTGTCGGATCTCAGAAGCTAAGTATGGTTGGCCCTGGCTAAAATTTGGATGGGAGACCATCAAGGAGTACCAGGGTTGTGACACAGAGGTAGGCAATGGTAAACCACCTCTGAATGTCTGTTGCCTTGAAAATCCTACAGGGTCACCATAAGTCAGCTGTCACTTGACAGCAACAACAACACAGGTACAAATAGCGGGGATTCCATGCCTTGTGTATATGCATTTAGACATACACACAAAGATAACCTAAGAACTGATAATCTGACAGCACTAATGCTTAAAAATTATATGTATGCAGACTTCACTCAACAGGAAATGAACTCCAACACAACTTTATTTGGAGCTATAGATACTCAAAAGCAGGGAGGGGGAATGGGACAAGAAATTGTTCTGTGGCTGCCTGGTCCCAAGCCTCAACGGGGGGTGAAGCCAGCCTCAGTCATGCTGCAGGGTCTGCCAATGGAGGCACTAGAGACAATTTGGGGGCCATTCTTTATCCTGGTGGCAACTCTGTAGCTGGGGGGGGGGCTTTTAAGCTGCCACCAGCAGCATGAACAACTGAGCCTGGCCATCCATCCAACCAGCGGATGAGGGGACAGGTGAGGGTGTCAACTGCACTTGTGGCCTCTTTGCTTCCCATACACCTCCACTGTCTTGTGGGAGCTCAGAGATCAGGACACACCCTATGCAAGGCTTTGTCTGGGTTTCAAGAAGATCCAGAAGGAAGGATGGAGAGGAACTCCCAAGTACTCTTTATGCTGTGGAGGAGAGATCAAGCAGTAGAGGAGGAATAAGATATAGGAAATCCCTCACCTCTCTGAGTCTAAGGCCACCACCAGCCCCTCCCAAAGGTAGCCAGGCACTACAAGAGGGTGGAAGACCAATGGGCCAGCTGCTGGAAGCCTGGATCTTTACAGCAACATCACCCCAGTAAGGTCTCTGTTAAGAATGTCATATTAGATATTTTCTGGCACCATCACCCTTAATACAACACAAATGTTCACATGACTTGTCATGAAAGGGGCCCCATGTTCTTGAACAGGGGTCATTTCGTAGAAAAAGAGCTAGGGGAACTCATTAGCATAACTCATTAGCATATGCCACACCCCCTGACATCACCGGAAATGTGTCATAAGGCCACACGCCCCGCCCCCAATGGTCCCGGCCGCCACCACCGGCCTTGCAGCTCCACTACCGAGCCCCATGAGGGGCCCGGCGGTGGACCTGCAAGGCCGGTGGGAGTGCAAGGAAGCCCCGCAAAGGCCCTCCCTGGCCCCAGGCAGGCAGGGGTGGGGAGAGGCAGGGAGGAAGCAACTTACCCTCCCTCTTCTCCTACCTCCTCCTGGCTGAATGAGGGCCGGAAGCGGGGCGGCCGGAAGCGGGGGGCGGGGCTTCGTCATGTGCCCCGCCCCCAGTACCTCACCCGGGGGAACTGCATTCCCCTGTGTTCCCCCCCGAAATGACCTCTGTTCTTGAATGATTCCTTCACCTTTGAAATGTCTGTGAACACTCTACAAAGAGTTGCAGTGGAGTGTGTGGGGAGCAGCTTTGGCAGGGGGAAGAAGAATGAATATACTTGATCAGGGCTGCAGTTCCAGAGGAACTGCTCCATTTCCTCTTCACACACTGTTATAAATCACTTTTTACATGAAATTGAGCAAACTTCAGAGGACGGCAGAAGACAGGAAGGCCTAGCGTGATCTGGTCCATGGGGTCGCGAAGAGTCGGACTCGACTGTGCGACTGAACAACAACAACAATATAATTTAACTTTTGCATGATTCAGATTTATCAACTGTAGAAACAGTGTTTTGGATCCATGCTTTCTCCCTCTAGAACTGTGTATTTGTTTATGTTTGTACTTTTTTGTTTAAATAAAAGCTCAGCCTCCAGAAGGAGGGTTTGTAAGTTTCTGCCTTAATGAGTTGTTGGAATGGTTTAAGACAGTGTTTCTCAAACTGGGGTGTAAGGACCCCACTGGGTCATGAGGTACTGCTGGAGGTTTGTGATCCACTTCCAATCAAGGGGTGGGGTTGATTATAACTTGGCTCAGGGCCTTTTGAATAGTGGCCCTATAGAATCCACTCCTCTGAGACCTGACTCTGTAGGCCACAAACAGGCAATACAAAAGTGAAGCGTATCTGACATGGTTCTTTTTTTTTTTTTGCCCCCCCGTAGGGGATCTGACGTGGTTCTTATGGTACTGCTCTGAGGATAACAGAGGACAGAAGTGGTTGTGGAGGATTCACAGCTTGCCCCATATTTTGAAAAGAGGCAGTCTGGCCATCAGGGACTGCAGGTGGTCCATGAAAATTTTAAAATTAAAATCGGGGTCCTTTGGTGTCACTAAAGTTTGACAACTGCTGTTTCAACATATTCTGTTTATCTCCCTCTCGTGTCTGCTGCTTGTCTGCTTTAAAACTTATCCCACCACTCCTACTTTACATCTGTGCAGCGGACTTGCATTCTTACGCACAAGGTCTAGTTAATCCTTCACTTGGATTCAAGAGGGTCATGAGCTGATGGCATTCTACAGTTCTCTTCCGCTCTCCCCCAACCTCTTATACAGGAGAGGTTCAGTAAGTCATTCATTCTAAAATGGTACTATGTTATGAACTCACACTTTAACTAATTAGCCATGATACAATAAGTACAAACTTAATATTTTACACAGTGGAGTATTGGCAAAAAAACAACAACCCTCCCAAAAAACAACAACAAAAAAATACATCTCATGGCTCTTCATCTTCTGAAGATTAATATATGGAGGGTCAATAAGTCTGGGCACTTTTGCCATAAGACATCACTCATTCTTGCCACAGGGTCATGCCTCCACCTCCATCTTTATTCTGGACAGCTTTCCTTCTTGTACCTTCACTTCATAGCATGCCAGTTCATTCCCGCATTGCTTCCCTCCCGCTTGCCAAATCTTTGCTTCCGCATGATGCTGTGTCCATCTGTCTGAGGAGCCTTGGCTGCTGTTAGTTTCATACAACCGCTAGAGTTCAAAGCATCTCATTGTTCCTTAACCAATAGCCCCTCAGGCAAAAAGCATCCACCCACCAAACCTTTCTTTGTTATCTAATTAGGACTGACAAACTGCATATATGCCATTACCAAATTGCATAGATACTGAACTGGGCAGGTGTTGAAAGCAGCTAATTCTGAACTGGGTATATAACAGGACAGTGTTTGTACAGCTGAACAAAGCGTGTTACTGGACAAGCAAGAATCCATGCCAAAAACAACGGGGATTTAAGCATTCAAAGTCATTTCGGCGATACTTACCTGTGTTGTAGCAGTTGAAGTAGTGCTGCTCCTGGATCCCCACATCTGTTGGAACTGTACACGGATTTCAGCAAATGTCTCAATGATGACAGCGATAAACACGTTCTGCAAAAGAATTACAGATCTTTAAAAGCAATGGCTCACTCTGAAACACGACAGGTAGAACAGAGTAGAGACACAAAAGGAGTCCAGTGTAGCCTGATTTATATTCTGAGTAGCTTTGCCAGAACCATTTCTACAGTACCTTAACAAGCCAAGCAAGGAAGAAAATTAAGGTGATGAAATAGAAGTAGGAACGCCATCGTGGGAAGCTATCAATCGCTCGGTACATCAGGAAGACCCAGCCTTCTTGAGAAGCTGCTTCATAAACCGTAAAAATGCTGGTACCTGTAAATGGAAGAATCAAATAAATATTTGGTGCAAACAAAAGAAGAAGAATTTTCGAGACCCTCAGTCATTTATTTAATTTTCCCATAATACACGCCCACCACAAACAGAGACAGCACAGATTTTTCATGTCTTATTTTTAGGATTAGGTTTCTATCATTGCAACAGTACACTATGCAATACAGTACACTATGCAATATTCATATATATATATATTCATATATATATGAATTATATAAGTGATTCAAAAGTCTTAAGGCTGCATACAAGGAGGAGTTATCACTGAGTAAACCTGCAAAGGCTTATAGCCAGGCTTTCTTTGTGTAATTTCAGTGGCATTTCAGCTTGGCCCTTTAAAAAACAAAAAAAGTACAGATATCAAGTGTATCCTGTCACTCATAGGCACTTAAATGCAATCTGCAATTAAGCTAAAAGCAGCCATTACACCTTAGAGCACACTTGCCCGTGTTGTACCACCCTCTGAAAGAAACAAAGAAGAGCCCTCCTTTTGATCTCAACAGAATTTCTTCAAAAATCTTGTTTAAAACATGTCTGATTACATAGGCTGTCATAACATTTAAAGAATTCAACAGAAAGAAAAGGCTGTATGGAGAAATACACATATAAAATCAGTAATGTATCTGCATACTTGATGTGTGTTCTGTTACTGCACTTGCTTCTCTAATGGTCTAGTCTTATAAGCTACTTGAATATTGATTTGCTGAAACCAGATCGTTATGGCAGCTATGCTAGTGTAGTATCATGGCTGTGTTTTGAAGAATTTAGGCTGCTCGTCCAGCATTGCAGTATGGCCCGTTGTGGTTATTTGACAGCCACACTCTCACAGATACAAAGAGGTATCAGAATGTTGCATGGGGCAAAACCAGAAGGGCATGATTGGGGCAAAGGTAACCCTACACCCCACCCCAAAGGCTCCGCACTTTCACGGAACCATCACAAAAGCACACATGTAAGATTCGTATCCCAATTCTCCTACAAGGAGCTCAGCGTGCCGCACTCTACAGTTATCTCATTGTACCTATTATAATGGGAACTTAGAAAGATCCTACCAGGTTCTCCCAAGGAACCAATCCCAGCTGCTTGTGAAGGAAATTAACATGTTTTATTTACATATAAAACCACTTGGACCTAGAAGCCCTCCCTGCAAAACCTCCAGCAACTACAACACAGCTTCTTCTGCCCAGACAACACCAGGAGGCAGATAGCCTCTCTTCCAAACAATAACTCTAACTGTATCATTCTTTGACTCTTTACTGTAGTATCCTCCCAATATCCCTGTGAGGTCCTGTTCATACGAGGGGTTTTGGTCCGGGAGCGAGACAGAACGGGGACGCAGCAAATGTGCACGATCTCACAGCAACATCTGGGAATCGTTGCCTACCCGTCTCCGATCCGTCTCTCCCGGCCGAAAACCCGCACCAAAAAGAACCACCTAACCTAGTGGTGCTTCTGATTGAAGCGCCGCAAGCCGGCCCGTCGGATCGCCGGCGCGTCTTTGCGCTGGCTCATCCCCGGCTCCTAGCCGAACTGCGCATGCTCCGACATGCGCAGTTCGGCAGGCTCCCCGTCTGAACTGTGTTTTCTCCCCGGCATCTGATCGTGCCGGGGAGAAAAGGCGCCGCGGCCCAGGGGATTGTGGGATCCCGCCGCGGCGTCTCAACTTTGGTGCGGTTTTTAAAAGCCGCGCTTTGAGCGACTTATCCCCTGCCGTGTGGCAGGGGCCTGAGGCAGATAAGTTTAAGAAGGGCCTGCTTACAACCGCACTGTGAGCATCATGACTGCTCATGGATTTGGACATAGATCTCTTCCATACAAGTTTCACACCCTTTTGAGCTTCACAATAAAATACATTCTACAAAATCACAGCAATTATGCCCTAAAGGTGAAGCATGCCACCCAGTTTAAACTGACTCATGGCAACCTCAAGGAAGTACTTCTTCACCCAAAGAGTGATTCACACATGGAATTCACTGCCACAGGAGGTGGTGGCGGCTACAAGAATGGACGGCTTCAAAAGGGAATTAGATACGCATATGGAGCAGAGGTCCATCAGTGGCTATTAGCCACAAGGTATAGATAGGGACTCTGGGGCAAGTGATGCTCTGTCTTCTTGGTGCTTGGGGGGGGGTCAACAGTGAGAGGGCTTCTAATGTCCTGGCCCCACTGGTGGCCCTCCTGATGGCACCTGGTATTTCTGGCCATTGTGTGACACAGAGTGTTGGACTGGATGGGCCTTTGGCCTGATCCAACATTGGCGTCTCTTATGTTCTTATGTTGTGTTCTTAACCTCACCTCGTGGGGCTTTCAAGGCAAGAGATGAGCAGAGGTGGCTTGCCATTTCCTTCCTCTGCATAGCAGCCCCAGTCTTCCTTGGTGGTCTCCCATTCAAGTACCCATCCTACTAAGCTTCCAAGCTCTGATGAGATCAGGCTGATATGGGCTATTAGGGCTGCTACGATTACACCCTAGCACTTGTAAAACAGTTTCCGTCAGTAAAGAAGCATACAGCATGGTAGAAGGGATCAATTCCACTTGCCTTGACACTTGCGCCCATTTATGAAATTGGGATGGATGTGATACCACCCTGTGATTGAAACTGACCATCCATGATGGCTCTGTGACTTCCACAGGAATATTCACTTCTCCCATTTTTTCAAATGCATTTAAGAATTACACTGTTTGGCTTGTATAGGCTGTGGTCACACGGAGCATTAGCCACGCTGCATAGACGGAAGAGAGGCGGACTTTCCGGGCAAGATCTCACCACAACATCTGGGGAGCGTAGAGCTCCCGTGGCTCACCCGAAGCTTCCCGCCGAAGCCGCACAGTAAAAAACTAGTACCTCCGAGGTACTAGTTTCTGGGAACTGCGCGGCAAGAGCGGGTGCCTGATCGTGTCCCTGCCGACTCCCGTGGCATCCGGCGCCCGCCAGGTTGTCCCCCCCCATGCCTCTGGAAGCACCTGGCGGGTTCCCCCCCCCTCCCCTCCCCGTGAGCGGCCCAGGACCCTGCCCGGAGTGGGCTGTGCACGGTCCTCCCAGAGGCGGCGGCTCCATCCCCTTTCCATCGGCCGGATGCTCTTTGTGGAGGTGCGGACACTCGTGTGATCAGCACCTCCACCCTAACCACGGGACCTCGCCGGTACGTCTGATCCCGCATCTGTGCGGTATTGTGCCCCGGGGCAAACAGCCACGCTTCCCCCCCGCATTTTCCTGCCCGTGTGGCCACAGCCCTAGTTTCTTTTCTCCACTCCTTTCAAAATGAAAAGAAGAAAGCTAACATTCTAAGCTCTTGCATTTTGCCTGCAAGAAAACCTTATTTAAAAAATGAAAAAAATTGTAATCAAAAAGCACATCTGGATTCATTGTGTAAACTCTTCAGAGTATACCAGGATGCTGACATGTAGAAACCATATTTCTCTCTTTCTGTCCTACTGGCTGCATTTCTTTAAAAATACATTTTAATTCATTCCCTCCCCCCTTTTTCCTCCAAAAAAATAGGTAATGTCATTCCTCCCTCTCCCGGGGTAATGGATTGTTAAAATTTACAGACTTTTTCAAAAGCCCTAAATTGCCATTTGGGGTATGAACTAAGAGTTCTGATTGGTGGTGTGTTAACATGCGGTCGTAATTGCATAGGTTTGTGACAGAATAAAAACTTTTGCAACCGTAAGCAAAGAGAATATTCTAATACTCTTGAAAACATTTTGTTTAATGCTGACATTTGGAAAACCATATCTCCATTTAAAAAACAAAAACAGATGCTATTATGTTTCCAAAATCTGCAACTTGGACCTTGCCTATCTTTACTCTCAAGGTATCCGTACATTTACTTAAAGAACCTACCTGACTCAAGATTAAAAGTAGGGGGAAAAAACCCTGGAAAATGTCTATTGTAAAGGTGAAATTTGCTCATAATGATACCTATCTATTGCAAGCTGTCCATCAGCTCTATCTTTGTATCCCGGAGAAGAGATTTAAAAAGCACTCCCACAACCCATCATATTGTATGAAAGTAATTAAATATGGGAGGTTTTATTTCTGGATATGTAGGCAGACTTTGAAGCTTGAAGGTTTTAATTACTCTTAATTATGGTGTCAAAGAAATCACTGGGGATTTTTACTGAGCCCTGCAATCCTCCTCCTCCTCCTCCAAGATGAAGTTCAGCAGCTGTTACAGTCATCAAAAAAAAAAAAAAAAGCCCAAATGCAAAATTGGGGAGATTGGATACACACAGACACACAATACAGAATCTTGCCAATTCTGCCATTTATTTCCTCTCCCCAAAGCCAACTATAATCATACATTATTGCTACAGAACATCCAGCAGGGTTGCCAACTTTTGTATTGGCCCTTCCTTTTGTTCCTTTATAGCAGAAGCTACATAGCAGATGCTTCTCCCATCCATTTATCTCCATAATGGCAAGAGCTCTGCCTGCTAGTCAGCTGATGTTCAGTGCACCGGAAGCCAACAGAAAAGTTAGAAAACTCATTCCTCCACACTTAACGCAGCTATTGTGTATCTGTAAACACTTGTGAACACACACCTAGAAGCTTGGACTGGCAGGAGCTCTCAAGCATTGGTACATGGTTATTTTAGGATGCACATCTCTTATTCACACATTATGAGTTTGCTGTGAAAAGCACAGAACTTGAAGTAAAATGAGTGTACCCATGGCAACTACAACTGCTGTGTAAAGCATCATTCAGACCTCTTAGTACATAAAGTGTACATTGTCCTTGTCTTTACTCATCCACCATACGGACAAACCCAAGAAACAAGTTTTGCTAAGAGGCAGTTGTTTCCTCCTCAGCAAAGTTCACAGGTTTTCTTCATCAAATTTTCAATAGGCATACGAATTTACCATTTGGGAATTAAATCTCCCTCCAGATTTATGGTCGTTATCAGCTATGGTTACATCCTGAAAACACTAAAAATAACACACAAAATGGATAGTACGATCCTCACTTCACTACTAATAAACCACCAAGCAGATTATTTTGATTGTCTTTCATTTGGAGATGACCAGCACCAGACACAGACTGTACATGTTTGTGAAAAAGGTCGCATAATTCATTGTGGCTAGAAAGTAGCCTGTCTTCAGTATACACTTTAATGCAGATAAGAACATAAGACGAGCCCTTCTGGATCAGACCCATGGGGCCACCTAGACCAGCATCCTGTGTTCAAAAGTGGCCAGCCAGAGGATTCTCAGAAGCTTGCAGCATGAACTAACAGCCTTTTCCTGGCCTCACATCAACAAGTATTTAGAGCTATCATGTCTCCAAAGATGGAAGCTCCATTAAACAAGGATGACTAATAGCCATTGATGGGCTATCTTCCACCATGGTGTAGTGGGTAAGAGTGGTGGACTCTAATCTAGAGATCTGGGTTTGATTCCCCCACTCCTCCACATGAGGCCTGCTGGGTGAACTTGGGCCATTTACAGTTCTCTCAGAACCCTCTCAGCCCCACCTACCTCACAAGGTGCCTGTTGTGGAGAGAGGAAGGAAAGGAGATTGTAAGCCTCTTTGAGACTCCTTAAGGTAGAGACAAGTGGGGTATAAAAACCAACTCTTCTTCTATGAATGTATTTAATTCCTTTTTAAAAGCCATCTAGGCTGGTTGCCACCACCACATCCTGTGACAACCAATGTTGTAAGATTTTTTAAAATTTATTTAAAACATTTTATGTCACCTGTTCACCCAAATTGCCAAATATGGCAAACATCAAAACATTTCAACATTTAAAATATCAGAGACATCAAGATGGCATTTAAAATAAAGTATATATAGGCTGCGGTCACAGGAGCAGTAGCCACGCTACTGCGACGGAAGATAGGCGGATTTTCCGGGCACGATCTCATTGCCACATCTGGGAAGCATAGAGCTCCCGTGGTGAACCTGAGGCTTCCCTCCAAAGATGCGTGGTTAAAAACTAGTACCTCAGAGGTACTAGTTTCCGGAAACCGCGGGGAAAGGGCGGGCGTCTGATCGCGTTTCCGGTGGCATGTGGCGCTCGCCCATGCCCCATTGCGGAAAGGTTTTTTTCCCTAAGTCTCCAGGGATGCGCACAAGCACCCAACGGGGCATGCACATACTTCAGGTAAAAAACAACAACAACAAGCCCGTTTGCCATGCCGCGCCGCTTCTTTGGCACGTCGTGTGATCAGCACCTCCCCCCAACCACAGGACCTCGACGGGACCGCGAGGGGACGCCTGATCGCGCAGTCGCACGTTATTTTGCTGAGGGGCAAACAGCCACGCCTCCCCCCGCAATATCCAGCCCGTGTGACTGGGGCCATAAAACATTTAAATAATTCCATCAAACACATCAAACACACCAACACGTATTACAATACAAACAGTGAAGAGGACTAATAAGAGTCAGAGAGGGAACACCAAACCAAAAAAAAGCTCCACCCACTGGTAGAAGACAACAGCATAGGGAGACCAACAAATCTCCTTGAAGGGGGAGTTCCAACATTTCAGCGCGATAACCAATAAAGCCCTTTCTTGGGGTACCACCTATCTAAACTCAGCAGGGCCCCTGAACATGACTAGAGTGGACAGATAAGTTCATATGGGAATAGGTGGTCTTTCAGGTATGCTGACCTCAACTGTACAGGGCTTTAAAGGTCCTTGAATTGGGCCTTTAATTATGCCATGTGAAGATACACAGGAACATTAAATACTCCTGTGCTGGAACTGAAAAAACTGGGAAGCTATTTGAACCTATTTGTTGTCTAAAACAGATCCTTAGAATCATAGAATGTTAAGAGTTGGAAGGGACCTTGCAGGTCATCTAGTCCAACCCCCTGCACTCTGCAGGAGCATAGCTGAAAGATAGCCCTACATACCTACAACATACCCGAAAGTCATCCAGCCTCCGCTTAAAAACGTCCAGCGAAGGGGCATCCACCACCTCCCTTCTTCCTCCTCCTCCTATTTTTTTTTCTACACCAAGGAAAATATCCTTCTATTGAATGCTGCCCCTTAGTGAACATTTCTTATGAGCCCTCCCACTCTTTAAGATCTGAAGAAGAGACCTACTTCAAATTGCATCTCAGGTCAATGCCCGTTTGACATCCACCAGGGACAGGAGGGCTTTTCCAGTGTTTGACTAATGTCATAGAACTTGCTTCCTCTAAAAGTGCGTGTTGCTACTTAACTTGCCTCTTTTTGTAGGTGGTGATCAAAAAATCCACACAATGGGACCATGTAAGGAGAATGTCTCAGCAAACCTATGGGAAACCACAGGTTTGCAGAAAAACCCCTAAACAATAACAAATAATTGAAAAGGTTACGCATCCCCAATGGAGAATGCTGACCATGTCTTGGAAAACCTATCAAGGTAATGGTTGGAATTCAACCCTGGCACCATGAGTAGGAGAAAGGCAGAAGCAGTCTAGGTAATGGGAGGGAAGGGAAAACTTTGGGGTCCATGCAGTAAAGAAAGGTACAGAAAAATGGGACATAAATAAAACTCTGACCCCTGCCTGAGACTTTCAGTTTACATTGGTTCCACACTCATACATACATTTTCTGAGGGTAATTCTACCAATAGCGTGGAACTTTAATTTTATTTACCATCATGTATGGAGGTATCTTGGGCAGGGGGGAGTACCTAGAATTTGGATGAGAGACCTCCAAGGAATACCAGGGTCATGACGCAGAGGCAAGTAATGGCAAACCACCTCTGAATGTCTCTTGTCTTGAAAACCCTATGAGGTCGTCATAAGTCAGCTGTGACTTGACGTTACTTTCCACCACCACAAAACCTTGACAAAAAGACAAGGAACAACATATCGAATCAGTGTGGACGCAGGGTGACCACTTATATTTATTAAGTTACTTCAGTTATAGTCTACATTATAGCTCAAAAGCAAAACCAAAAACCAAAAATTGGGACTGGTAGTTTCTTGAAATTATGCTTACTGACTTGGTTATTACCAATCGAAAAAAAAGAAACTGTGAGGTAACTGCGCTAGAAAATATTTAAATAACAATCACAAAATTTATACAAAAATGTGTACAAAAAATCTACATATATAAATGCACAAGGCAATTAAAAATGGTGTGACGATGGTCTCCGGAATCTTCTATCGTTTCGATACTATTCTTCTTCCGAAAGTGGATGAAAGCAGCGACTCTTGGTCTGTCATTTCAACAAGTAGGTATCAAAAATTTCATTAATATTCACCGATGTATCATAACTTAGTTGCAAGAAATTCTCTGAAAGAATGTTCCTAGGGAGACCAACATTCCGGAGACCATCATCACACCATTTTCAATTGCCTTGTGCATTTATATATGTAGATTTTTTGTACACATTTTTGTATAAATTTTGTGATTGTTATTTAAATATTTTCTAGCGCAGTTTCCTCACAGTTTCTTCTTTTTTTGGTTATTACCAATGACAGATGGTTTTGAGGTCCAGGGCAGGTTCTAGATGCAGTGCTGGAACAAACATAGAGACAGAAACAGAGTAACACAGGCCTTTTGATTTCCAGTTTGATTTGGAAAATCCATTGATCTCCACCTGATCTACCTGCTAGCCAGGACTAGCCCTGCTATCAGCAGCAAAAAATAAAATAAAAATGTTTCAATATGACAGAAGAGTTTATCCTTGATCAGTGTTGGACACTGCAGACCTAGACCATAACAGCACTGCTACGTGCTACTGACACTATGCCTATACAAACCAGTGCCTATGACATTACCCATTTAAGTGAAGCCTTGATTGTTTGTACAAATAAGTCAGCCTCTTGGGCATGATGAATATCTGCTGACAAAGACATGAGACAACCACTGAAAAGGCCCCTACCAGTTGTAGAAGACAATTTTAAAAAATCTGATCAAGGTGGCATCTGTAACAAAGAGTGAATATGAGATCTTCAAGACAAGAGAAATAATATATCGAAGCAGACATTCTCACCAAGTAACACATAAGGGTTCTCAGAAATAGGCAGTATAGAGTATATTTATCTACTGTAAAAACAATTGCAGATTTGTGCTCACTTGGCAGGAAAGCACAAACAGCGGGACATTTTTATGAAAAGGACATTCAGTGACCACCTTTGCATAAACAGAAGGGATGTGACTTTCTCAATAGAAACTCACAAGTTGGAAACACAAGTCTCAAGAGGGATGTCGGAGCAAATGATTTCACATGGTTTCTTCCAGTAAGAAAAATTAGTATATTAAAAGAGGAAAACTCCACTTGTCTTCATGATAATTAGAGAAGGCAGAAGTAGAAAGTGAAATACATTTATGTCATGTGCACAAATTGATCAAGTATAGCATGAAAACTTTTTCTTTTGCAAAAAAGAGAAAAAGAACAAAATCCAGATGGTCCCTCATGCTAGATTTCCTTACGATAACAAAGATCTGTCCCCTTTGGATGTGTTCATTCACACTCTGTAGTAAAGTGAGATTGGCATTTAACCAAGTAACTACCAGGAATAGAAAAATAGAGTTGATGGACACATGGGAAGGGATGGAACACAGAGGAACTGCTCACAATTGGCAATTTGTGGCGTCAAAGCGAACCATTTATATAACAGATTAATCACCAAAGCATGTGGTTAATTTGCTATCCACCACTCTTACTTCCATTACTCTTTCTATTTATTGGGGTTATTCGACAACGTATTACACATGATCCTTGAAGTCTTTCCCACAACTGACATTTACTGTATTTTAGTCTGAGTCTGAGTAATGACAACATACGGAGGAAGAGTAGCACTATCTACAGACTGAGGAAGGATTACTGGCTGAGAGCACCAAGTCACCACAGCTCTTTATCTATCACTCACCCTTACTTCACCTTCACTGTACGGAAAGAGCTCTCGTTCCTTTCTTTCCTTTCTAGAAGCACACAAGGTAACCTTGGGGACAATGGCTGTTTTGACATTTATATACTGACAGTTACTTAATTTCCTTCTGGAGTAAGGGCACGGTGACTTCCTCTCTTGCCAGAGATTTAAGCCGTTTCCTATTTTGCAGACTAGACAAACAGGGTCCGAAGTTTCTGAGGCATTTAAGTGAATCAGTGTGCATGCATGTGGGAGGGCATAACTGAAGCCTACCAAGTAATATCAGAAAGGCTTTTAAAGACTAGGCATGGTGCAAAAGAAAACAGGCAGCCTTTTCAACTACCTACTACCTGTCAATATCAGAAATGCAGGCTTGACAGTAAGCACAAGAGCAGAGTATACAAAATCAGCTTTGCATCAGGCGTGAAAGGCCTCATTCAAAGTCACTATGCCCCTGTAGTCTTCCAATTTTATATTAGCAACTACCCTGTTTCCCCGAAAATAAGACCTACCCCAAAAATAAGCCCTAGCAGGATTTCTATGCATTTGTGATATAAGCCCTAGTGTGTCTTCTTGAGAAAAAATAAATATAAGACAATGTCTTATTTTCAGGGAAGCACGGTAGCAGCAAAGCCTGTTGCAAAAGGAAGGAAACGAGCTCTAGAAGCAGGTTTCTCTGGGGCCGCACACAGGGGCCCCACGACCACGCCGCGTTCTCCCCCCTCCCCAGAGCCCGTGGTGGAGGGACGATGGAACGGGCCACAACTGCCTCACTGCCCGGCCACCCCCAGTGGCTTCCCACCCACCTGCATGGGCCACCAGCCTGGCAGCCCAGGCAACCTCGTTGAGTTGTGCGTCGGAGGTGCCTGAGTTCGGTGAAGCGGTGCTCAGGCCTGTGCACATACCACATGTCGGCATCGCCCTCGTCCGTGGCAGGCTTGTCTTCCATGGAGCTGCCCGCTCTCCATCAGGCCCCCCGCCACACTGCTTTCTCCCCTCTCCCCATGTGGAGGGGCGATGGAATGGGCCGCCATTGCCTCTCCCACCCGCCTGTGCAGCCCACCACCCCGACAGCCCAGGCAGGCTTGTCAAGTTGTGCGGTGGAAGTGGCAGAGGTTAGTGAAGCAGCACTCGGGCCCGTGCACCTAGTCCATGTTGGCCTTGCCCTCCTCTGTGGCAGGCTCATCTTCCATGGAACCGGCCACCGTCCCTCAGCCTCATGAGCCTCTGGTCCATCCCCTTCGCTGGCTCCCTCCAGACTGAGGGTGAGACGCTGGCCGCCGGCTCTGTGGGCAGGACCAAGGCAACACAACGACGCAATGCAGCCAGGGGATTGGCAGACCTTGAGAGTGGCAGCTGAGGGAGCCAAAGGCTGTGGGAGCATGTGGAGCGTTCACACCAAAATAGAATTATATATAAGGAGTGATTATTAGAGTTGCACATGTGGACTGCTCATAATATAAAAACATTTCCCATGCAAGGATCAATGGGTAGCCCAAGGGGTCACCAATGCTGGGCTGCTGCCAGGGCCCCGGGCCCCCAGAAAAGCCCTCTGCTGACCTCTGAAACCAACCTTTGTGAAGCAGTACACTGCAGAACTCCTGCTAACCATCTTTCTCCAGGCAGTTGCAATGGCTGCAGGATTGGGCCCCCGAAGTGATTATGTCCCCCTTGCTCCACTCCCTCCCTCCCAGAGTGTATGCATACAAGTGAGCTGGGTGGAAAACAGAGTTGCACTTACCTGTACCTGTTATTCATCAGTTACTTCTGTACAGACACACATTGGGACTGCAGTTGTGTAGGCCTGCCATGGACATTTTCTTTCTAGCTTTGAAACTCCAAAGTGGGGGTGTTCTGCCTCTTTTAGAGCCAGCACATGTGTGTGATTCCTGCCCAATGCATCACGTGCTCTGACAGCAGGTGCCCCCTTCTGTCAGTTCCCACTAAGCTGCCATAAGCCCCCTTCCATGGCACAACAGGCCCTGTGAGAGCTCATTGTGGGGCAGGAGGGAGGGAATGTGTGTCCGCACAGAAGACGTCGATGAATAACATTTACAGGTAAGCGCAACTCTGTTTTCATATTCTGTCTTCTAGTGCAGCCCCACATTGGGACCATTAGCAAGCTACTTAGCAGAGTAGGAGAAGTGAGTTTCTCCCTGGAACAGAGCTTGCAGAATGGCTCTGCCCACATCTGTCTCCTTCCTTGCCTGAGCATAATGTCTCACAAATGTGTCTTCTGTTAACCAAGTTGCCACTTTGCAGATGTCCAGAAGGGGAACTTGTTGGTGGAAGGCGGAAGATGACACTTGTGCTCAAGTTGAGTGTGCTTTAATATAGGGGGACACGCTTTGTAGCAGGAACGAATGCAAGCCACCACCCATCTGGACACAGATTGAGCAGAGGAAACTTTGCCCTTTTTGGGACCCCAATAACAAATAAACAGTGCTTCATCGTTACAAAATGACTGGGTTCTTTCTAAATAATGGAGGAGAGCCCTCCTAACATCAAGGGCATGCAGTGCTTTTTCTGCTTGTGAACTCGGAATGGGGAAGAATACTGGTAGCACGAATTCTTGTGCTATGTGGAACCTGAACACTACCTTAGGGAGGAAATCTAGGCTCGGATGCAACACCACCTGTTCACTGAATACTTTAAGAAAAGGCAGATCAACTTTAAGAGCTGCCAATTTGCTGACTCTCCTGGCTGAGGTAATAGCCACTAAAAATGCTACCTTTCTAGAGAGTAAGGCTAAAAGAGCAGGAGGCTAAGGACTCAAAAGGATGTTTCATCAGGCTAGCTGATACTAAGGGTAATGACCATTGCGGAATAATACGGGGTGTAGGGGGAAAGACATTTGACAACCCCTTTAAAAAGCGTTGAGCCAATCTGTGTGCAAAAACCATAGTGCCCTGCACCTCCTCATGAAATGCAGCAATAGCCGCCCGATGAGTTTTCACCGAGGAAACTGCTAAACCTGCCTGTACTAATGACAACAAATGAGCAGGTAAAAGGGCATTCCGCTCTAGCAGAGACCCAGGACTCATATTGAGTCCATTTCCTGCCATAAGAGTACCTGAATGACGGTTTACGGGCTTGCAGTAGGATATCTAGAACTCCTTGGGAGAAGGAGCACCCTAAGGTCAGATCCTCCATGCCATCAAATGGAGCCTTGTTACATCGTGATGCAGTAATGGACCATGCATCAGCAGATCTGAGGCGGGGGGGACGGTATGTAGTATCCCATTAGGTATCCCATTAAGCGTAGCAGCTCTGAGAACCAGATCTGGTGAGGCCAGAATGCAGCCATTAGGATACCATCCATTCAATTGGCTAGCATTTTCCCTATAACCTTGCTCAGCAGAGGGAAGGTAGGAAACGCGTAGACCAAGGGATCTGGAATGCATCACCCAGAGAAGTCAGATCGCTGCCCACCATGGAACAGAACTCTGCCTTTTTTTAAAAATTCAGCTGTGGCAAACAAGTCTACCTTGGGATACCCCCAAGTGTTGGAGATCACTCTGATGTATCTGTCCTGTATGGACCATTTGTAATTAGTCTGGTAATCCCTGCTCAGGTTGTCTGCCTCTGTATTTAAGGATCCTGCTATATGGAGGGCTCTTGGGAGGGCACCAATACTCAGAGCTGCTTCCCACACTGCTATGGCTTCTAGGCAAAGCCTCTGGGAACCTGTGCCTCCCTGCTTGATGAAATAGAGCATGGCTGCAGTGTTGTCCATTTGGATCAGCATATTCTTGTCCTTGAGCATATCTGAGAAGGAGGTAAGGGCGAATCTTACCGCACAAAGTTCCAGTATATTAATATGGGGAGCTGTCTGCATCAAAAGCCATCGCTTCTGTCCTGAAAGACCCTGACAATGGGCACCCCAAACTGATAAGGAAGCGTCCATGGTCAGAGTGACTTGGGGAACCCAGAAACTGAACTGGATCCCCGTAAACAAATTAGAGTCTTCTAACCACCAATGTCGAGACCTGACCACCCTCCTAGGTATTGAAAAATGTCTGCGGCAGGTCTGTGCAAGTGCAGTCCCAAAGTGGGAGTGCACCAGAAGATGGAGGGTGAATTTTTGTTTGTTACTTGTTTGGAACTGCCTTGTCTAGTTTTAATCATCATTTGGAGACTGGAACTCTCAGTTATGCCCATATCTCTTGAAATTCAGAATCTTTCTGTTCCTAATAGGTAGCAAACAGGTCTTACATGTAGAATTCCTCGATGTAACTAGGAAAAAAAGAAGGCTTCCCACAATCACCTTTACATTTATGGCACCTTTTAGTCTATTAATCAGTAAAGGAGAAACACATACAGGTATTATTCTTCAGTTCATCTCCCTGTATCCCACTTCAAGTTGCTAACAAAACTGAAATGACTGACTTACCTTCTTTTCTAAGCATTTAATGCATTCGTTAACAATCCTGTCCAAAGCAAGGGGATGACAGCAGGGCCAACGGAAGCCATTTGGCCACCCAAAATGCCCTTCCTTCAGTATCATCCTAGGGAGGCCCAGGGTGGCAGCAGCTCTAATGGTGTGGATTTGGGGAGGAGGGACCACAGAGACCGCAGCCCTTTTGGGATACACACTGCCCTTGTGTCATCCACGATGAGCCTCACAGACGGCACTTCTGCCCTGGAGCCAAGTAGAGCGGAGCAGAATCCAGAACAAGTTCCAGGAGCAGTGGCTCTGCTGCATAAGCCTGGACCCAAGTGGCGGCTACATTAGTGTTCCCAACACCACCTCAGTAAACTCCAATGGATTAGGGGGGCAGTTTCTGGGGAGGACATGACATCACTTCCAGGAGATGCTCTAGGCTACCTCCACAGTCTCTATGGTCCTTACCAAAGAACATCCCTACAGCATCCCTGTGAGAGGGCTGTTGCCACCACCACCCCACTTGTCCATTCCTCAGGGGCTGGGGGAAATTGGGGCTGGCAGTTCCCCTTGGAACTCCATGATCGATGCCAGCCACACCTGTTGCCTCCTCTTATGTTGCTGTCCTCCACTGATTTGGTGCCCTAGACAACTGCTCAGGTGGTTGGCATCAGATTGCCAACTACCACACGACTGTCTAGTAGGCATGAGGAAGAAGACTTATAGGGTTTAAAGCAGATGAGGAGTAAACAGCAAAGGGATGCGTAACCTCTTCCTCTTCTCACTGCTTTTTTTTCTCCACAACCTTTCCTTCCTTCCATATTTTCCTTGGCATAAGGTCTAAGCCTCACAAAAGCCCAAAGCTGGAGAAATACATTAGAAGAGTTTCAGGAGCAAATGCAGCAGGAAACTGTGTCTCAAAACTGCACCTCGTCTCTCTTTGCTGTACAACTGAGGGGCAGGACCCACGTTTTAAGGCATAACTCATACGGACATATCAACTAGATCGCCTGTAACTGGTTCTAGCCACTTCTTCTCTATTCCCTGTATACTAACGTTAAATCTGTGGATTGCAAGAATGACAATGGCAAGAAATCTCACACTGTTGCAATAGAAGGATTGAAAAGATGAGATGGTATTTAGGTTCTGCAAACAGATAATAGCACCAGCTGAGGGAACCTCGGTTCATTTTCATTTAAAGCCTGATTGCTTAGCAAGTATGACACAAAATAAGAATCGTGTGACAGTGAATAGATCAAATTAATCTGGAAGTACAGACAACACATTTTTTGCTATGCCACATGTGTTAATAGCCTTTATCTTTTCATAATTGCAAGAAATGAATGTGTGCAGTGATTACCGTCCCTGTTTTGCAGCCACAGAGTTGAGTCAGAGACAGGATGACTTGCTCAAGGCTACCCACTGAGTGTACGTGGAGGTTGAACCCAAATCACAGAGAGTCAAATCCAATTTTCTGGACTACAAGACTCTGAGTGAACCAGGTGGTAACAAACAATCATCTCTGTTAGGTTTCATTCCATCAACCCAGTCATTCATACAATGGTGGAGGAGTGTTACAGTGAGACAGGGCTACTTTTCTGAATGCTATTTGTTTTTATATCTATCTGGTATATCTAATATTGACAGGTGGATTCTTGTGCAGATTAAAATATCTGCCAGGGGGCACATTCAAGATATATTTTCTGCAAATTTAGAGTAATCCGCAAGTTTGCAGACAGTTATATATATGGGATTAACACAGATGCACACCCCAACACACAGAGACAGGATACCCTGCAACATCTACACAGGCAGAGATCTGTTGACTGGGCAGGGATAGGTGAGGAACCAAACAGGCAACTGAGCGGGTTTGGGAGTGGGAGGGGGGAACGGGAGGAACAATGTGGGTTGGGAAGGAAAATATGTAACTTGGAGGGTTCAGGAGGGAAGCAACCAGGCGATTAAGGTAGAGCAAGAGGAATGGAAAGCCGGGTCCAGTGTGTGGGGTGCGTGGGATTTCTCTACTCGTGAGTCTTCCCATGTTCCCCTCTTGTATGTGGTGTATATATATACTTATAATTATGCCAAGTTGAGTAATTGATTATTCTGCATTGTTGCATAATTGTGCATTGTGGATAACTGCATTGTTCAGATCGCTCGAAGGATACTTATGCCTCATTTAGAGTGAAACCAGGTTGGGTAACTATGCATTTGTCGTGCTCCACAGGAAAAGTAGGCAGTGCAGCTGCTGCTGCACATCAGAGTTGCTCTCTGCCTTGCCAGGCCTCCATTCAAGGCTTGCATTTTAATGAGGACACATGCAAGTTTCTAATTTTTATTCCTATTGCAATATATATTTTAAAAAGAGATCCAGTTGCTCACACCCCTCTCTCCCTCCCACCTACGTTAAGCCTCAACTACCAAGAGAAATCAGAATTGTTGTCAAAACATCTGTTATTTTTTTTGGGGGGGAATCCCAAACGCAGAGCTGTCCTCTGTTTTGAAAGCAATAAATGGGTTAATCTTCAAGATGCAATGAGATTTTTCACTATTTTGGCTACAGCAGACAAATGGGGTTTCCTCCCTGGAATTTCATCACCACACTTTCCTTTCGAACTTCCCAGGTGCCACTAGGTGGCGATCATGCACTTAGTATATGCTGGAGACTGTGACGGCACCTAAACAAACAGATCGGGATTCGCTGTGACTTTTCTACTGTTTTTGGACTGATGGTCCAGACTCCGTTTATGCCTTGCAAAAAAAGATTCAAGCTTATGAAGTTCATTCCACAAGCAAGTTGTTGAATCACTGTCAAGCCTGTCGCATTCTTAACCCTACGGCACACGGGAAAACAAATGATGCAGAGTGAAACGTTACAAATAAATTCCAAAGCAGAGAATTTCCTCTAGGCTTTAAATAACATGGCCTTTAAGAAATGGCTCAGATCCTTCTTTAAGGGTGGAACAAAGAATCCACTCAATCACCATCATTCTGAAAGACATTGGTGCTTATGGGGGTACTGACAGACAGGGAACTAGAATTATTCAGAACCAGAGAAGTCAGCCAGGCCTGCTACTGGAAGCCAACTTGACTGCCTTGGAGGGTATGGCTGGTGAGAGCCTTGAGCTCTCTCTAGGGTTTGGGAGCCCACAGTAAGATACTGCCCAGCAGGGCTCCTTTTTCAGGACCGGCTGCGACACAGAGAGGACAAGCAAGGAGATGGTGGCAGCTGCTGCTCAAGGTCATCGTTGGTTCTCACTCATCGCCCTGGGCAAATGAGCCACCACTGCGGCTGCTAGACGCTGCAGTCATCACTTGCTTATTTGTCCTTTGGTTGGGATGGCAATGGCTGCTACCACCAGCTGCCACGGCTGCTCACTCTGGCTGGTGAATGATCAGCATCTGGCAGCATCCAACAGCTACCACCTTTCCGGCAGAGGAGGAGAGGAGGAAGGGGAAAATGGTGGACATTCCAAGGGACAGAGGAGGCTCGGGCAGGTCCAGTCCTTCCAGGGGAACCCAATGACAACACCCAGAGAAATGAGACAGGCCGTGATCACTCCTGGTTCACCCTCCCCTAAACCCTTCGACCTCAGCAGCTGCTTGCCAATGACAGCTGCTGACACTGTCTCTGCATTAACCATAATTACTGCTGCTTCCAGGGGTCTTTTGCTGGTTCCTGTGTCATACCTATCCATGTCCTCAGAGTTCATGGAACAATGCTTTCCCACCTTGCTGTAATGAAAGAAGAGGACTGGAGATAAAGCTGTATGTCAAGCCCCTTCTCTCTTGCTTTTTCAGGAGAGGGCTTTCCATTTTCACTCTCCGAGGACAGCTGCCCCCCCCCACCTTAGACCTCTGTGGCTTTCGCATTTTTATGAAACAGGTTTCTGGCAATTTTGGGTTCCTTTGGTGTAAGGCCCCACAGCTAATCCTTGCCAGCACCGCAGGATTAACAACATTATGTTTCTCTTCACTGATGAAATGTCTTGCCGCGCCATAGCTGTGAGAAAACAGAAGTGAACACAAGGAGCGTTTAAAAGCCTGTCCCTCTAAAAGAAGAAGTTCCACAACTGCTCATCATAGTTCATTTCATTGTCTCTCATACTTCATATTCGCCACTGAAGGGAGTTGGCCCAACCGTGGAGATTGTGGGACCCTGGTAACTTGCTCTGCATCCCTTCCTTTCTGCTATCACTTTAAGAATTCGAACAGCACCAGTGTAAATGCTAACCCCCCCCCCCCTACCCTTCCTTTCTTTAAAACTAAACCTGTTCCAGACTTCTCACTTTGGAGTGCCCTTGAAAATTGTGATGCCACTGAAGCTCATATTCGCTAAGCTTGGAACATGAATTTTGGTGACTCACAACACTCGCCTCCAACCTGAGGCAGGCACTGCAACCTGAAGATACAGACTGTGATTCAAGACGGAGAAGGACTCCCCTTTCTCCTCTCCCCACCTTCCTTCTCTTCTCCCCAACTCTAGTGTGGGGGGACTCTCTCCATCAGCCCCCAGTACTTTAGACACCATTTCAGAAGCGTCCGAGAGACCAACAGCCTCAGAAAATGTATTCATCCCCCCACACTGAGGGTGCCTGACAGAATGACAGGCGCCCTGGGGACTACATTTTCTAGACCAACCTCCCTGCAGTCTAGGTAGTGACCAAACAGCATTTGAGGAAGCTGAGAAGAGGGTGAGGGGAGAAAAGCAGAGGCAGAGGTCTGCCTGTTTGCTTCCACTGGAACAGCCACTGCAGGCAGGTAAGTGGAATCGGCATGACCTGGATAGCCCAGGCTAGCCCGATCTCATTAGACCTCAGGAGCTAAGTAGGGCTGGCCCAGGTCGGCACTGGATGGGAGACCACCAAGGAATACCAGGGTTGCTATGTAGAGGCAGGCAATGGCAAAACCACTTCTGTTAGTCTCTTGCCCTGAAAACCCTACGGGGTTGCCATAAGCCAGCTGTGACTTGAGGGCACATTCCTCCACAAGTGGAATCAAGGTTAGGGTGCAAAGGGACTGAATGCAGGAACTGGGGGAAGATTTGGAAACCCCTTGGCACATCCTCCCTTCCCATGATGTTATCACAAATGCCACGGGCTCTTTGTTTTTCAGATTTGGGTGGTTTATTAAGCGCAATGAGAAGCACAGCTTAGGGGAGGCAGTGTCCCGTCACTACATGGAAACTCATTCTCACCCTAATTTTCTATTTCGGAATATTTCCCAGTATCCTTTTCAAACTGCAGTGTCTGTGTAGGTCACGCTCGTAAACTAAACTGTTTTTCTTTCAGGATACAAAGTGAGTCGCACATATGGCATTTTCCAATAAGCCCCACATTTCATGGCAACGTAGGTCTCATACCCTCTTCAGTGCAGGATAGCCCTGGAACCCATGGGCACTCAATGAAATTGATGAGCAGGAAGTTTAGAACAGATGAAAGGACGTGCCTCTTCACTCAGAGTAATTAATGTAGAATTCACTGCCACAGGAAGTGGTGACAGCTACAAGCACAGCTCCAATCTTCAAGAGGAGATTGGATAAACATGTGGAGCAGAGGTCCATCAGTGGCTATTAGCCACAAGGTATAGATGGAACACTCTGTCTGGGGCAGTGAAGCTCTGTGTCCTTGGTGCTTGAAGGGCCATGGTGGGATGGCTTCTGAAGTTCTGACTGGGATAGTGGACCTCCTGATGACACCTGGTATTTTTGGCCACTGTGTGACACAGTGTTGGACCGGATGGGCCATTGGCCTGATCCATCATGACTTCTCTTATGTTTTTATGTTTGGCCCCATTAACATTTGTGGCCACTTTGCCACAAAGAACATTTAAATATATATATATATTCGGGTAAACTCACAGATAACACCAAAGTAGAAGGAGCAGAAATATCATGACAGTCAACTGGGAGGTTTTTATGTGGGTAAATAGCCAACAATCCCCCCCCTCCCCTAGTGCTAAACATCCCCTCATGCATGCACTGGCAGTTTCAAAAAAGAAAAAAGATTCAGTGAACTGAAGAATTGTTCACACCTTTCATGCTGCACCATCTGGATCTTTCACACAGAATAGCAGGGGATGCAAAAATATGAGGACATTTCCCCCCTCTAAATACTGTGCAGAGCACATATGCTAGATAGAAAGAGAAAAGGCTTCAGTCCATAAATTGCTTATTTTGTAACACCTGCTCCTGGGGGGGGGGGGAGGTGGGAGGAAGAAGACAGCACCAAAGTACTTGTAATAAAAGGGAAAGTCCCAGGCTCCTTGTCAAGTGGAATGCAGGAAGATGAAAGCAAAGCCAAAATAGTCTCTTACAGCAAAAAGAATCCCCCAGTTACCCGGTGCACACCTAAGCTGGAAGTCTTTACAGTGGGTAAGAGAGTACGCTTCGACTGATTGTTGTTATGAGGTGTTTTTTGCCGGCAAGGTCCATTTTCCTTGTTCTTTCCTGCTTCTTGTAGAGACTTGGAAACAGCAGACAAGCCAAATCTTTCCCTGACAAAGTCAGGGCTCATTGTGGGTTCTGACACAGGTAAACACATCCCAAATGCTTCAGAGCAGGTTTTAACCATCTGTGTTCCACCAAAACAGCAGAGAAGGCTGCCTGAGGAGAAGAAGCATTGCAGAGAAGTCCTTGGCATTGAGAAGGGAGGCAGATGAAAGAGATCTTGCCAGGTAAACTTTTAAAATGATACCCTGAGGCCAGAATTCAAGTCCAGTAGTACCTTTCCTTTCCTTTGTCCCTTAGAAGCTCCTTGATACAAAGATCTTGAGCAGCGGAATTGCTTAAACCTGTTGCTTAAGGCACATAAGGACTGAAATAAATTTTGCAATGGCCAGTGTAACTGTAGGATCCCTATCACTCAATAAAAAGGGCATTACCTCAGACACAGATAATTCAGGCCAATAGATTAAAAGAGGAGTGATATAACACAGTGTAAGAACCACATAAAATGGTCATTCCAATAACATGCACTAGAAGAAGGAGAAGAGAAGAAGAGAAGATTGGATTTGTACCCCACCCTTCACTTGGAGTCTCAGAGCAGATTACAAACTCCTTTCCCTTCCCCTCCCCACAACAGACACCCTGTGAGGTAGGTGGGGCTGAGAGAGCTCTTTCCAGAACTGTCCTTGAGAGAACAGCTTTGGCAGAACTATGGCTTGCCCAAGGTCATCCAGCAGCTGCAAGTGGAGGAGTGGGGAATCAAATCTGGTTCTCCCAGATTAGAGTCTGCGCACTTAACCACTACACCAAACACTAGAAAATCAATCAAGCCAGAGGAACACAAACAGGTCCTTTCTGAATAGGTTAACTTAATCTTAACTTAATAGATGGGTTGGCATTTAAAGAAAAGTGCAGTAGTACCTTAAAGGACAACAAATTTTTCCTAAGTATCAGCTTTGGTGAGTCAAAGTTCACTTCATTGGATACAAAAGAAGGCCAAGGTGACCAACAGTGGTATCAATAAAGTAACCTGCATGGTCATTATTAACTAAAACTGAATCCTCAATATTCTCCTGCATTTCTCACCAACACAGTTAACAATAGCATCTTCAAATTTAGCTTACTTCTGGATGCAGATCAGAATTTTGGAGGGGGCTGCTTTCAAGCAGTGGACGGATTCTTGCCATGTCTTTGGTGGCTGTCAACTGAAAGGGATGACCACCACCACCCACCCCACACACAAACACCTGACTTTTGTTAATCATCCACTCATTCTGCAGCCTGGGATAGACCCAAGTACAACTAAGAAAGAAAACACTAAGGAAAAAACATCAACAATGTACTGCATGGGGCTCCGGTTAGTTTTGAGAACCTCCAGATTCTGCAATAATTCTATGAATATATTCTGTGAAATCTGGTTCCAAGATATATGCACAGCTACTTTGTTCTGAGACAGCACAGCGCACACACACTCCAGTCACAAGAGCTGCTTTGTTCTGAGACAGCACAGCGCACGCACACTCCAGTCACAAGCCGGGAGTCCCCCGCTGCAGCTCAATTCACACTTGGGAACCCTAATTTTAGTACAGAATACATTCATATTGTTGATGACTTTTCCTTAGTTTTCTTTCTTTTTTGCATACTATACGTTGTGGTTCCCCCTTTATTTTCTCTGTTTTCCAAGTACAACTAAGCCTGTTCTTACAGGTTACTAGTAATTTTTTCCCCCTTCTCCATCTTGAGAGGGAAATAAAATATGCTATTCTTGCCAGTTCCCGCATTCCTAACCAAACATCCTTGCAGGAGGTGGGAGAACCATCAGCGTGGAGATTGTGCCTTAGGACTCCTACTTTAGGGTGAGAAAACTGAAAACAAACAAACAAAAAACAGAAATCACGAGTGAGAGGCGAGTCCACTACCAACACTATGTTGAGTTTAAAGAGTATTATTGCCAATTAACGCAGTGTAGCATTTTCCCCAAAGATACATTTGGAAGTTTGATTGCTTGTGCTTCCTTCCATTCCTTCCAGCGCAATTTGCAATTCCAATACATTCACCATTTCAACAGTAAAGTTAATTAAGAGCTTGAATATAAAAGTTCACATTTTCATGTCCGTATTATGGTTTCTCATGACATCCAGCTTCCCCCCCCCGTCCAAGCTAATTATGTCTAGAACAATACAAGATTGCCTCTTTTCCACATAATCTGAGAAGAAGCAGAGCACTGTCTAGAAACTTTCTCTTTCCTGACAAGCATCCCTTGCTTAACAATTCTTAGTAATTGCTATTGGTGATAGCTATGATCTCATAAACCTAATTATCCCAGGAGGATAATAACGGTCGCTGTTATTTTTAAAGGTTGCTAAATATAACTTTTAAACTTGGCTTTTAGTTGCCATTTTATTCTGTTGATTCGCTTTCATTAACCCCCTGGCTTCTCCATAGCGGAACAGGTCTTGGGAGTGATGTTCCATATTTCAGCAGTGGTTGAGAATTTTTTTTTGAGAGATCACCAAGTTTGAAAGAATCCCCTGTACTCTAATTGATAGCCTTTCCTCTGGGCTACTGGTGACCCGTGGGCCAGGAAAGATGTCTGCTAAAATTGTGCCATTATGAATATACTAATGATCTAATAACGTTTCAGTATCTTCATTAACCATGGCACGTCACGTGGGAAAGTAAAATTCTTTAACAGGATTTCTTTGAGTAAAAAACGCAGGCTGGTTCTAAGGTAGAGCTGGCATCTCAGTTCAGAGCTGATGATAATCTCTCTTTTGAATCACATAAAGAAGAACAGGCATATTTATTTAAATATAAGACATAGCCTTCATAGAATGCAAAGATAGTTTTTTTAACTCAGTCACTTGCAATGTAACCCTGAGCAGAATTACAACTTTCTAAGTCAGATACAGATTTATTAATACGGTCAAAGACAGACCAGCGTAAATCATATATACACAGTCACAAGTTTTAGACTGCTTTATCTGTTTTAATTCTAGCACTTCTGCCTCGTTGTTAGCCGCCCTGAGCCTTCGGGGAGGGCGGGATATAAATCCAAAAATAAATAAATAAATAAATAATAAAGTTAAAGAGAAGAATACCCATATAATAGAAAATAAAATTTAAATTTGATAAAAGATATCACAAATTAAAACAATATCATGTTAAATTTAAGAACCACTGCTTTAAGATAACTTTGCAAATTTTGTCGGCACCCGCAAAAAAACCTTGCACAGGAAGCTGCAATTTGTGGATTCTGTAGAAGCTGTAGAAGCAGGGCAGTCCAATGGCTTTCTAAGGAATGGAAGGATGAACTTCACATGAATTCCTTGGTAGAAACAACATTGAAACAAGAGATGTTCAATAGATTCAACCATACCAGTGCTGCTGGGGCAAAACCTCTCAAGCATAGGGGTCTTTCTATATCTCCCCTTGACCACTGCAGAGGGGAGTGCTCCCCATCGAGCTAGAGAGAAAGCCCTATGATGGGATGGTATCTCCAATGTTGATAAATAAGCAGCTGGTGCTACAACATATCTAGTATTCTCTGGTGCTAAAAGATTTGGAGCACTATTGATACCATTCTGGCACTCAATGTTAAACATCCTTTGTTTTACCAGTGCTTTTGCCCAGTCCAGTCCCATTACCAGGAGGGTCTGAGCAGACAAGCCTAAAAATCTCAACATGTGGTGGACCACCGTTAACCAGGAGATTGAAAACGGTCCCAAAGGATTAATGGTGTTAATCCTTGGGGAAGATAGTTTAACTTGAGCCACAGTATAATGGAGATGAGATTTACAATAGCCTCTGTTTTGATCAATCCAGGTTCTAGGCACAAGAAACACAACTGGGCAATCTAAATATTGTTCTGAAAAATTTTGACTGAACTCTCTCTACTGGGATAAAGGCAGACGATGGTGGGCTTATTATTGTTCCATACAACAGCTGGGATACAGTTTTAGCCTGAAAGAACTTAAATGCCCTCCTTTTATGCGGAAAATTTTTTGAATGGCCTGAGCTCATTTTTCTCCAGTATTGGTTACGAAATCATGAGTGTAACAAGTGTACCATCACCCCTAAATACCTAAAGCTTTCCATCTGTTCCACCCTGTGGCCACTGACACACCATATCCTGTTTTTTACTTTACTGCCAAAGCCTTCTAAGTCCACTGAAATCAATTGGCCTGGAAGGGTATAACTTTAAAATCCAAGGACTTTAAAGCCCAGTCTACACATGCAGCAGAATGAGGCAGGAATGAAGGAACAATGGTTGAGGCGATAGAACAAACTACCACTCAGGTGTGGGATGATCTTTTGATTGCTTTCTCTGTGTATAACATTCTCTGGATGTAGACACACAGTGCAGATGTGAGTAAACTGACCTAGATGTAGAACTACTCTCCCTGATGTGTTAAGTTTTAAAACTGTGATGCACCGGGGGTGGGGAGGCCTCTCCACCTCCAGTAGCATATGCTCCAACACCTCACAATTTTAACAATCTCATTTGTACACTAGGTTTTAGTAAGCATAAGGGTGAGTCAAAACAAAGGAGCTTTCTCTGAAGTAACCAGGCCTTAAGGTTTTTAAATATGGCAGCACAGGGCTTGAAGATGAGAATTAAACAAATGAAGGTAGGAATTCTTCTTTCTTGTAGTGGGAATGGGGTGGTCAGAGGAGGAATGGTATCCACAGCAACACTTCAGTCAACTGTTTAAGATAGAGATGAAGCTTTTGTTTTCCTCTTGTTGCAGGCACTTCATGGCTGTGTATGACCAGGGGTCTTTTGGCACAACCTAAGAACGTAAGAAGAACCCTGCTGGATCAGACTGTAGTCCATCTAGTCCAGCATCCTGTCTCACACAGCGGTCAACCAGTTCCTCTGGAGGGCTGAAAACAGGACACAGAGACTGAGGCCTTCCCCTCATATTGTCTCCTGGCACTGGGCTTTTGAAGGGTTCTTGGCCCTTAGCCTTTAGTCTGCGATCTGGGGCCTTGAGTCACCAGCACGGTGGATCCAGGCATAGTAGATCCAGGATATTGTTTAGTGCAAACTTTATACCATTTATTTATTAAAACGATCAGGGTGGGCATTGTAAACCACTTTGGATCTTTACTGGGCAGAAAAGTGGGGTGAAAAATGTCCTAAATAAACAAAAATAAGCAGAGGGAGGACCAAGTTCCCTAAGCAAGTATCCCCCCCAAAAAAAATTCACAAAAGAATGAAGTACTTTTAAAAGGTCCCAACTATCCTACGGCTGCCATTCCCCCCCCCCCGGGGGGTTGACCCCTTTTAGAGCCCCCAATCCACTGGCCCAGATCCAGCCAGTGGGGGGGAACCCTGCCCCCAAAGTGCCACATTCAGGCAAATGTGCCCAGAGGTGATGTCATCATGCAGGGCACGTTGCAGGAGGACGCTCTATCATTTGAGGAAAAACTCTATGGTTTTTCCTCAAATGATAGAGGCCCTGCCCACAGCATGCCCTGTGCAATGACGTCACTTTCGGGTGATGTCATCGCAGCATGTGTGCTTTGCATGTGCGCCGAAGATCTCCTGACAAGGCAGAACCCCTCCCTCCCACTGGCAGCCAGGTAAGACCTGACAACCCTAACCTATCCTGCTAGCATGCTAATCAGAGCTTGTATTTTTTAGGTCAATCACTTTGTTGATAGTAAGTTTCACCAGTGATGCATGTGACAAATCAATTTGGTGTATGTTCCTTAAGGACCTGCTGGTGGACCTCTTGATGGTTCCTGCATTTTGGCCACTGTGTGACACAGAGTGTTGGACTGGATGGGTCATAGGCCTGATCCCTCCAACATGGCTTCTCTAATGTTCTTAAGGACTGGGGTACAGAATCTGTTCTAGAAGGGATGGGGGCACACATCTTCCAACTCCATGTGTGCTAACTATACTCCAAAAGACCCGGCTGACATTGTGAAAGGATTAGCACATTTTAAGTAAACTAAATGCATCTGCCCCCAAACCCGAAAGAGAGAGAGATCCCACATGCAGCTGAACATCCATGTCATGATGTTCTTCCAGGATGTACTGCAGTAGGACAGGGCCCCAAAGTAGGTTGCAACTCTCTCACAGCTACGTCATGAGACCAGGAGGATAAACAGGATGAGATGGGGAAGGAGGCTCAATAGCAAACTTGGGGTTTGTGAAATGGTAACAAACACCAGCATCCGTCTGCTCATGCTATATACTTCTAAGTAACAAAATCATGAAAAATAAAACATAAAGATGTTGGGGTGGATCCTTACCCTGTCCTACCACCACCCCTTTCGTTTGAGCTCAAATCTGAAGCCTCCATCCAGGCTAAGGAACCTTCCTCCATATTAAGTGACTTCCAGACTGGAGAAAGGCTAGCTGGAGGACGGCTGACTCCACCCCATTCAGTGGTAACTACCGCGAGCAACCTACACTTTGTATTAGGGTAGGGGAAGGCAGCATGGAGTTACTTTGGCTAGTGGGACTCCAGAATCACAGTTAGTGTTGAAGTGGGCTGCACTTCAAGAAGGGCGAGAACCATTGCTCTATCGAATTGCTGTAACGTTTCTTCTGATGACAATGGAGATGAACATTCTTATCCAGAGTTACTAGTTACGTGCAAGTAGAACTGCAACAGGGCCATTAGCTAGTACATTTTATGACTGACAATATGGAAACCAACTATATATAGTGAGAATTCATTCCTTTAAAAAACCACACACATAGACTTCCGGTTTGGCTCCCGTGAATGGCGGACGCATCCTCGGGTCGCTCCCGAGGGCGTCTCGCCCGCCCGCGGTGGAGAAGGGAATCCGCGCGAGCGGAGACCCAAACGAGCCCCTCAGAAAGAGAGGGGCTCGGATCCGGGGTGCGTTAGGACGCACTAGGGGGGAGTCTCTTTCTCGGCCAAGCGGTTGGAAATCGAGACTCTCGCCATGCCCTGCCCCAATGGACCTTGCTGCGTGAGCGACCCCGTATGGGGTTTAGCGGAGCCACCAGACGTCACCGAGTGATAAAGCGAACAACTGATGAAATGAAAAAAGAAAAGATCGGCTAAACTGTGAGTTGTCAAATGCGAAGAAAAAGAATTAAGAGTGCTCCCCCCCCAGCGGAAAAGATGAGGAGGTAAACCCTCTAACTTCGTTAGCGAGAGAATAAAGGGGGGGGAATGGACTGTGCGAGTAGTGGTGACTTGTTTTGATGCATTTGGAGTAAAGTGAGAAAATTTCTGTTTCTTTGGAGCGCGTTTTAAGAACTTTATTAAAAGTAAACAAAAATAATAAGATGTCGGAGCTGGGCTAAAAGACAAGCGGAGAAGAAGGGAGGAACTTCCGGTCTGGGCGTTTGCTTTTTCGTGAGAACTGGCTGATTAATGTTTGGAATATTTATGGCTGTGACTCTGGCCGGGAACTGTGAGAAAAGCTGAACTGTGACAGCGAGAAAGTGCCTTATAAGCGCTTTTAAAAGTCAACAGTTGCGGAGGAAGATCCAGCGAAGAGAATGGCAGCGTTTAAAAGTGAAACTGGAATCAAAAAAAGAAAAGAAAATCCATTCTCAGAGCTAGAGATCTTTGGAAAGGGCATGAAAGAGCATGAAAGAGTGAAGATATGAAATGGAAGCGTTAACAGCGACCCGGAGGAGGACTGGAAAAGCTGGAGAGAGGGAAACAGAAGAAGCCCCCCCATGAAATCGGGAATTTAAAAGAAGCCAGCACGCGAAGGAGCGGTTCGGAATGCGCTTTGAGGAAACTTTAACTAACAGAGCATCGAATTAACACTACTAATATACTAACATAGATAACACCTTTAACTGGTTTGAAGAAAGAAGTTTGACTGCACACAGAAGAAGCCTAAGAAGATAATTTGGACATTATTAACAGATTAATTTACAAGTTAATATATCACTCAGCTTTCTCTTTCTCCCACTATATACCCTCCCTATTTTTCTATTTAAGCGAAATACCTCTCCTTTTTAGGAGAGTAAATAAAGCCTTCATAAAATAAAATAAAAAACCACACACATATACACAAAGCAGGAGCCAGCAGCTTGTTATCTTAGGAAAGCAAATGTGGAGGGATGTCTAGTAAGGGGACATGATACGTTTTGGCTCTTAAATTAGACCAATACTCAAATATGGGAAAATATGTTGAACTTAAAATCAATGGGTGTAGTGATGCATGTCACTGGCAAACAGAAACCTGCATTGTGCACAGGTCTTTGCAAAAATGCACGTAATTCACTGTTGCATTTCATTATCTGTCAATCAAAAATATTCAGTGACTGCAACCCCGCTATTTTACAAGTCTGACAGAGCTGAAGTGATTCCATCCCTTTGTAAATCTAGCAAGATCTGCACTGGATATGCAAGACAATCTGCAAAAAATAAAGTTAGCCAATATATAAGGATGTTACTGGGTCCTCCTCTTTGTAACGCGTGTGTAGGTGAGACTACGATCTGATAGAAAGCAGCACCAGCCTTTTGCTAAAAGAACATATGAGAATACACAGCAAAGGCCACTAGGAAGAAAGAAGCAGCACTCAAAAATCTTTTCAAATGATTATCATGATAAAATAACCGGCATTAATGTGCAGATGTCAAAGTTCCATTTTTTTTAAACCATATTTAACCATTTGGGTAAGAACTAAGGGTAGTGCCTTATCTGCTGTGGCACCTCATTTATGGAAATGACTCCCCCACCGCAGTTCTGCTTCAGGAGCCATTTCTTTCCCCACAGTTTTTTGGGTGCCTTTGTGTGGTAGTTTTTTTTTCCTCCCCTCATTTGATTGATTTGATCACCCACCCCATTCACAAGCTACAGTTCCTATCGATACTCTTGTAATCACTTTGGACTGTGCGATTTATTTATATTTATTTATTCACTTTATTTATATCTTGCCGTTCTCTCCAATGGGGAGCCAAAGCAGCTTACATTGTTCTCCTCCATTTTATCCTCACAACAACCCTGTGAGGTTGGTTAGGCTGACAGTGACTGGTTCCAGGTCACTCAGCAAGCTTCCATGGCAGAGTGGGGATTCGAACCTAGATCCTAGGTTCCCAGATCCTAGCCTGACGCTTTAACCACTACACCACGCCGCCTTATAGATGTGCGAAGGGGGTTTAAAGAATTATTTTAATAAGCTTTTTTTAATTGCGGGGCTGGCTGGCTTTTCTTTTTTTAATGTTATTTACAGTTTTGCATACTGTGTTAACTTGGGTAAGGAAGATGCTGAGAAAGCACTACTGAGGAAAGAGGTACAAATAATCAAGTAGCGATCTATTAGCTGCAATCATTCGGTGCCGATACTTTTTTTAACACGGCATCATTATTTCCAACTTTATTGAAGGGGAGTTATCGGTTCGCCTATTTTAGAAGTGAGAGGTTTTTTTGCGGGGCGGGGGGATATTCTCAAGGCTGAACAGTGTAAAGGAAGAATTCTGGATCCTCCGGTGTACACTCAAAACAAGAAGATTTGCTGTCTGTCATACTAGTAAAGACAAGGATAACAAAGCAATTCTTTCTGTAAAAAAGGCTTTAAGCTCTTAAAGGACCAATTCTAGAGCCAACTTCTTCCTTGTTCTGTAAGATTGCTTCTTATGCCCTGTTATATATAGGTTATCAAAACAATCCTCTAAGGGCTTGAATTGATAGTTACCAGTTGGCTGTTCCTTAAAAGAGAATCGTGCCAGTGGTTTCTTTAAACTGCCAGATAAAAAGTAGGGACATTCAAAGTTCCAACATTCCTTATTTAAACCTCATTTGTAAGCCCATCTCCGTGCAGCAGCAGGAACACTTTTTATTTTCCTGCAAACTATTTCAGCACACCCCGAAGAGGAATTTCCCCATATTTGACCCAGTCAAATATGAATGCTGACTGTTCTTGGCTGGAGTTTCCACATTTAAAAAAAGGGAGAGAGAATTAATATTAAACTTCCTTGGAAAGCTCCCACTTTTAGGTTATTGTTTCCATCCACTGGTGCCTTTGTTCTTTTATATTCTTTAAAGCATTCTGTCTCCTTTAAAGGGGATGTTTTTGACCAAAGGAGAAACTGATTGGGTATGCACCCTGACCTGGATAGCCCAGGCTATCCTGATCTCATCAGATCTCAGAAGCTAAGCAGGGTCAGCCCTGGTCAGTATTTGGATGGGAGACCACCAAGAAGTACCAGAGTCTCTATGCATAGGTAGGCAATAGGAAACCAACTCTGAACGTCTCTTGCCTTGAAACCCCAAGTGGTTACCATAAATTGGGTGTGACTTGACAGGCAAAAAAAAAAAAAGATGTGGCTGAAGAAAATGACGTTGCATACCAACATATTTGAATAAGGTGTTGTTATTTCACATGGAGAGATTTGCCCGAATTGCCAGTTCAAAGAAATCTGATTAATTTCTTTTATAATTTTAAAGATTTAAGATCTGTCTTATTCCGTTATACTCAATGTGGCTAACAAAATAGTAAAAGCTACAAGGACACAAACATCATAAAGCATGATGAATTAAGGAAATACATCTGATCGTTTTAATATCAATTTTTAAGAGACCTACTTTCTACAATGAAATAACTGCTTGACGGGTTGATAAAATCCCAACCTGACTAGGATGCTTACAGAAAATATTGTTAGCACTAATGTGTCATATCTACTCTTGAGATTACTGTTATCCAAGGTACAATATACTGATGTATAAAATAATTTCCAAACAATTGTGCTTTGTGATAAATGTGGAGCACACAAAGTTGAATAACGAAGTCATAAGAACATAAGAGATGCCAATGTTGGATCAGGCCAAAGGCCCATCCAGTCCAACACTCTGTCACACAGTGGCCAAAAATACCAGTGCCATCAGGAGGTCCACCAGTGGCACCAGAACATTAGAAGCCCTCCCACTGTTGACCCCCCCCAAGGACCAAGAAGACAGAGCATCACTTGCCCTAGAGTCCCTATCTATACCTTGTGGCTAATAGCCACTGATGGATCTCTGCTCCATATGCTTATCTAATTCCCTTTTGAAGGTAAGTCATGTTCTATACAGTGCGAGCCCCACTGAATTTACCCAAGTAGGATTTTTACTAGAAGTACTTAGGATTGCTCCCGTGTACCATACCTTTATCCTCATTAAAAGTCTTTAAAACTCTGACATGGTGTTTCTACAGATTCTACAGATCTAATATTGCTTGGCTCCATTTGACAGTAATGATAGCACACTGATGCTAAAGGCAGGAGGCAAGATGAATAGTTTGTTGAACTAGTAGATCAAAAGAGACACAGGATCGAAATAACCTCTGACTACATTTAAATACAGTTTATTTATTTGTGTAGGCATCCTCCAAAGTGATTTCCTTTCCTGAACATGCAGAACTAGCAACAGTGACAAATAGGAGATTAATTAGTACTACTCCAGGACTGACCCATCCACTAGCTGATTGCTTAGGGGACCAAAGATTGGAGGGCCACCCACCAGCCCTGCAACCCTCTTCCCTGCTTGCAGTGTCTGGGTCTGTCATGACAAGTGACAGCCCAGCAGGCACACACACAGAGAACCCCAAGGAGCAAACACCTGGAGCTCATTTTTTTCCTCCCTCCATTGGGGGTGGGGTGGGTCCAACCCCAGCCCCCAGCCTTCTTCCTCCTACCCTTGCCAGCATGATGGAGAGGAGTGTAGGTGGTGGCTTTCTGACCTAGTGTAAGGGGGTGAAGACAACAGGTGCTGCTGTGGCACAACTCCATGGCGGAGGGGTGAGGAAAGCAGGCACTATTGCAAGGGGCCAGGAGAATTAGCAGGGTGGTGATTAATGCCTAGGATGCCCAGAGTCCTTGGGCTGGCTCTGTCCTGAGCCCATCTAGGTTGATACTATCAATGAGAACTTAAATGTCTCAGGCAGAGGTTTTCATGCAATGTAAGAGTCCTTCAGTCCAGTCCTATGCATGTTTTACTCGGAATTTCTTTTCAATATCGCAATCTCCAAAGGTAATATGACATTACAGTCGATTTTGCATTTTCCCTGCCTCGCTTGGAAAAATGGGTGTTGTGGCTGACTTGGGTATGCTTAAACCCAGAATTCTTTACATATTAAGCTCCGCTGCAATGTCTCATTCTTCAAGTGAAACATCATACTCTGGTGGGTTTCCTGGCCTCTGTAAGAATGGATGAACGCTTGTTAACTTTAAATATAGAACAGTGTTGTGCATGTGCATACCAATTTTCATTCTGGTTTCTCTGAGGTGCGAACCAGATGTTTCCTAAAATTGCATGCAACTTTATCCCAACATTCTTTTAAACCAAAAGCAACCTCAGGAACAGAAATAGCAGGAAGGGGCTTTCCCTTCCAGCCATTTTCTACCAAAAATCAACCCACATGTTGGATTTTTCAAGCTGTAGGTGGTAGAGATCTAAATATTTGTACCTTTTTCCTAGCAGAGGGAGAGTTGGTACAAGCAGAATGACTTTGAGTGGAAAAATAACCAGAGGTGATAAGATTAAGAATACACTATTTCCCAAGTTAAACTCAAGTTTCACATGACTGTTCTTTCACAATAATTGTTTGGTTAAAGTTACATGCAGCCATATATAACATCTAGTTCAAGCCTTAATCTTTAGTCATATTATCACATTCTATATTTTGCATTTTCCTCTCTCCCTTGGAAGCACTCAAAGTGGTATTTGAACTTGTGACGTAGAACTGCATCCTGAATATATGCACTGAATTTCATTGAGATATGTTAGTGTTCAATACTCATTGCTCAGAGGTATGCATTGCAAGCCAACTTACAAACAGAATGCCAAGCAGATGAATTAAAGGCTGCTCAACCAGCAAAGTAGCCCACCACCCTGCTTTACAAAGAAATGTACTCTAACAACTACCATGTGAGACCAAGCAATATCCACATCAGTGTTCCACCATGCTGGGCAAAACTGCATCTGTTAAAAACACATCTGTCATGCAAATTGTTAAAACAGGAGCACCAAACATACTCCAGCAGTCTCTTTAGAAAACAATGGGATTCCCCCTAAAAGTTGTCACAAGGATTGCATGCCTAAACAGCTGCTGACTTCCAAAAGCAGAAAAAATCAAACTAAATTACCTGGGGATCTTCAGTAAGAAACCTGCATGGATAGGAAACATCAAAAGGTATCCTGCTGTGTTCATGTTTTATTTGGGTTTTTTCCCCCTTCGTAAAATTGCAGCTAATAGCACTATGCACTTGATCAGCTGGAGTCTTCTTAGAGCAAAATTAATCAAGGAAAATTTTACCGTTTCCACTCAGAATCTAATGTACTAGAAACTTTAAAAGGAGTTTCGAAGTCAAACTTAGGGTACAATCCAGCCAAAGTTAAGGGCTCTTGGAACTCCCGTCCTGATTGTCTTCCACTAAGGTTCTCTCAACCCTCACACCTTACTGCAGCTGTAAAATAGGACCAGTACGCCCTAGAAATGTTTTGGCATATAGTTAGGGGACAATGCTAGGATATTAGATGTTATTCATATGAAGGTAGAGTTTGAGGGGACATTTCTGTCCACTTCCTGAGTGCTAATATGTAGATTTTAGGGTTATAACCTTTAAAATGCAAGGATTCAGTTAAATAAGCAGTTAATACACTGACACTGGCGTTGCCTCCTACATGCAGATTCCCAGATCTTGACAATAACATATTCTAGAGATGCTGCTGCTCTAATGCTACAATTTGGAACAGAAGACTCCTGGTCTTGAGCTTGGTTCTCAGACAGGAGAAAGTAACACACCTTCCAGGTAGATTTATAAGGTCAGATCACATTTCCAGTAGAGTTTCAGAGAGTACATATTAACCACATAGCTGTTGTTGTTCAGTCGCACAGTCGAGTCCAACTGTTCGCGACTCCACAAACCACATCGTGCCAGGCCCTCCTGTCTTCTGCCGTCCTCCGGAGTTTGCTCAATTTCATGTTTGTTGCATTGATAACACTGTCTAACCACCTCATCCTTTGACATTCCTTTCTTCTTTTAACTTTAATCATTCACAGCCTCAGGGTCTTCTCCAGTGAGTGCTCCATTCCACTTATAAAGAGGTACTATTTCGCCAGGGACAAATCACAACTGTAGCTACCAGTCACACCACACACCACTATGTAGATTCAACAAAATGGGAAGGGAGCAAGCATTGATACTGCATCTCTGCATATTGTAATCACTATTCATACTTACCATCAGCTCAAAGAGCCACATTTGCTTCCATCTTTGGTACAAGACCCACATGTCAGGGATGCTCGAGTTTTACCTGTTCTTCTACCAGTGACTGTTTCAACATGGGAACTACTTGCCAACCAGAAGCCCCACTGGGCAAGGGCCTTGCGGAACGGTACTCAGACAGCAACAGGTGTCAAAGTGTCACATGTGGCTCCCAAGCCACTGAGTTTGCGGGGACACACATTCTTGCAGATATAAATATTTGCATACAAGTAGGCCATGAAGTTACGACCCATTCACCATACCTACACAAAAGCATGGGCACTAGTTTAGCTTAATGTATCAACATCATTCTTGGTGTGTGTGTGTATACATATGTACTTTTGACCACTGAATAAGGCCCATTGGGCCAAAACCCATTTGGTCTTGTTCACTGTGATTGTGGTCTTGTTTGTACATCATCAACTTTGGGATATTCATACATAGTATATTGTACACTGAGGACTACTTAGTCCCATGGCTTTCAGCCATGCTTTTAAATTTATATTATAAGTTTAGTGTATAATAAATTGATATATTTTGTTTAATTTATTTTTATACTGTTTCTGCTTAAACTTTGTGGTATCTAATTCAATTTTTGGGTTGAGTTCCCCCCCTTTTTGGTGTATAATTTAAATTATTCATACATGTTCTTTCTTCAATCAGATTTTTTAATATACTGCCTCTATTGTACACTTGGGGATATCTCCACAAAATGTGTAATCTCCACAAAATGGAAAAAAGAAAACAAATCCCTCGACTAATTCGCTTCACATTACAATAAAAAGTGTATATATACACAACCCACAAAACCCCCTCACTACAAAGCTCATGAACACAGAAAGCTTCAGAAAAACAGGATTTCTCAGTTTAAAAAGGTGAAAAACCCAAATACACAAATGAAAATTTAAAGGGGGAAAAAACTCATGAAACTGACATTTCCCAATCAACATTACCAGGGAAAGATTACTAATACCGTTGATCATCAAACTATGTTTGAGAAATATGGGGAAGCCTTATCACTTGGTAGAGACACCCTTACTATATAAGAATGTGTGACAGAAAAACACACACATAATTTTTTAGTAAGTGAGAGAACAATAAAGGGGGAAAATCCTATTTATTAAAATATTTATGTGCCACCTTTCACAGCTCACCAAAAAACCTGATCTGTAGGTAATAAACAATTAAAATCAGAAACAATCAGGTATTAGAAAAAGAAAGAGAACACACAACTATCCAGCTTTTCCTCAGGATACCACTCTAATTTATGGTCAAATGCCCACCTGAAAAGGAAGGCCCTATGTTTCTTATGAAAAACCTCTCCACTGGTCCCTCTCCACTGGTCCTCAGCTTACATTATTCTCTCCTCCTTTTTATCTGCACAACAACCCTGTGAGGTTGGCTAGGCTGAATGTATGTGACTGGTCCAACTTTGATGGCGCGATGCCGGAGAATTAAGGTGCTCCTCCACCCCGAAGGTTCTGCCGCTGAGTGACCGTATGGTACGAGTGCTGCTGACCGGGACAAGCATTGGAAATTGGGTGAAAAAACCCCGATGCCGAGTGAGGCCGGTTGGCCAACAACGAACTGTGAGTCGGGTTGAAGTGAGCATGAAGAATGAAAAAGAAAGCTTCCCCCCTTAAAGAGCAACATGAAGCGAGCGGGGGAGGGGCCCCTTCCATACGCATGAATGAAAACACTGAATAAAGAGGGGGGAGTGGAAAAATTAAGTGTCTGAAACTGTTTTCAGAGACTTACCAGAGCGCATAAGCATTTGGGCGAATATCAGAGACTTTAGCAACTTTTCGATAAGTAAACAAATCCAAAAAGATGGCAGGGAAGTAACCGGAGAAAGAAAAACTTTTGAAAGTGAAACTAGTGGGTAGTCCTCGAACGGAAGAGACCACTGAGCTTTCAAGAATGTTGGCAGATTCCTTGCACCTTCTGCTGGATGAGATGACCAGTATTAAGCAACAACTGTCAGTAACTGGTCAGAGTTTGGCTTCACAGCAGCTGCAATTGACTCAATCCTTAAAAGCAACGGAGCAAATGGGGGAGAAGGTGAAGGAAATGGACGCCAATACTAAAAAAGGTGCAAAAGCTGGAAATGAAGCAAGCCACGGAATAGTCACAACTTTTGCAGTTGCAAATGGAGAAAGCCAATTTGGTCCTACGGTTTCAAGGGGTCCCGGAAATTAAAGGAGAGAATCTGAAGCAATGACTGAGTGAAGCAATAGCCCCAATGACAGATTTGACAGTGGAATATCTCTACAGTAAGATGGACGTGGTCTACAGGTCCTATTCCTCATATATCAAGAAAAATAATCTGCCTGGGGAAATAGTAGTCAGATTCTCGAAGAGACATGTGAGAGACTCTATTTTGAAAGCAACTTTCGGAACTTCCTTGAAAATTGGGGAAAACAACATCAGGATTTTAAAAGACATTCCATTTGACATAAGAAAGAAGAGAAAGAATTATAAAGAGCTAATCCTATTTTTACAAACAAATGGCATCAGTTATAGATGGTTAATCCCAGAATGCGTCATTTTCAAACTACACGATAAAAAATAAAAGATTGACTCTGTTCTTAAGGCACATGAATTTCTACGAACACAGCTCGGGCAACCAGCTGAGGACAAGAAGGAAGAAGACGAAAGCAAATATGATGGCGAGTTAGGCTCGGGGCCTTCGGACGAGGGCTCACCCTCTGAAAAGGGGGCGGCTGCCCCCAAAACTGCATATAAATTCAGGATTAGAAAAGAGAAGAATAAATAGTGGCTGAAGGACTCTGATTTGTGCCTGAAAACTCTGAAATGATTTTGGGATGCTCGGGGGTTTTTTTTAAGTAGTTAAATGAATAGTTAAAAGATAATTACCCTAGCATAGCCGACTATGTTCATTGTTTTAATAGCTTTTTAAAACTAACATTGAGTTAAGCTGATGTATTGGTCTCCTACTCTTGGGTTTTTAGTTATTAGTGGGTCTTTTTTCTTTCTCCCTTAGATGTAGTTTCCCTCCCTATATTTTCAGTTGTAGTTTGTAGTTTGCAAAAAAATCAATAAAAAATTCCCCTCAGGGGGATCAAAAAAGAAAAAAGAAAAAGGATGATTGGGGGCCTGGAAACCAAGCCCTATAAGGAAAGGCTGAGGGATTTGGGAATGTTTAGTCTGGAGAAGAGGAGGTTGAGGGGGGATATGATTGCTCTCTTTAAGTATATGAAGGGCTGTTATTTAGAGGAGGGCAGGGAGCTGTTCCTGTTGGCAGCAGAGGATAGGACTCACAATAATGGATTTAAATTAAGAGTTGGAAGGACTGGCTGGATATTAGGAAAAAACTTTGACAGTATGAGTTGTGTAACAGTGGAATCAGCTGCCTAGGAAACTGATGAGCTCCCCCTCACTGGCAGCCTTTAAGCAGCGTCTGGACACACACTTGTCAGGGATCATGTAGGCTGATTTTGCATTGAGCAGGGGGTTGGACTAGATGGCCCGTATGGCCCCTTCCAACTCTGTGATTCTATGATTCTACTTACTCACAGGGGATGCCTGAGAGCAAGTAAATCTATATAAAGCAGATACGTCATAAGCCAGCTTGTGGCTTTTTTCCACCCTTCAACTGACTATAATATTTTTCTCCCTTTTCATTACCTGTCTATGATAAGCATGCATTTAATTGCTTGTAGGCATTTTCAACTAATTCTTTTCTTAGAAAAGCATTATATAAGTTTACCACCCTCTGAGCTCAAATGTTTTTGCTTGAATTGACTTTATGCCTGCTGCTTTCTTATTTTATTTAATGCCCTTTTGTATTGTGAGCTTAAGCATGGAGTTCAGAGTTTAGCAACATCCATCGTAATCACTGAAACAACTTTGGCATCTAGAACATTCTGTGTTTTCAAAACTGTCTTTTCACAGCAAGTACAATCCTAATGTGTCCCCTCCTGTATATTTTAGTGCTAATTCATTATTGTTTTGTTACCTAGATCTGGAAATTTGATTTCATTTTATATATCCTGAGCAAATATACAGGGCTGGATCTTAAGTACGACCAGTGGAATGAAGCCCACAGAGCAAAACTTCCCCACCTTCTCCCTCCCACTACAGCCCACTGAGCCTCTTGAAAATTCCACTTAGGTTGGTTGAGAAAACTTCAAAACACTGTGGAAGGCAAAGTCAGAGTTTGCAGATGGAGGGGGAATTAGGAAAAATCACCTTCCCCCTTCTCTGATGACATAATTGCTCTTATGCTAGCACAGTAGTACTTTAAGATCTAACCCCTTATGGTTAATGGATAAAACATTAGTAACATGTATAGTAGTTTTGAGAAGTTACTGTCCTTGGCATATATTCATTCTGGGGACAACCCTGTAAGGTAACATCTAGAGGTGTGCACCAAAACAGGTGCACTGAACATGTATTGAACATGAAAAAAAAATCAGTATTTCCCAATATTTCTGAATCCCAATATCCATATGATATTGGGATTTGGGAAATAATCAGGATTGCCAATTTTTTTGGCTTGGCTTTTAAAGGGACCACCCCTTTAAATGTGTTTTACAAGCTGCAGCACAAGTGAACCCAGAAAACTTGCAAAATGCATTTGAAGGGACAGTCCCTCCAAATTCCGGTTTGCGTGGGGGGGGGGGGATCCTACGGTCAGCCCAATGTGCAAAAGGAGAGGGAGTGTGTCGAATGGTTCCCATGCAACCTAGAGGCATCAAACTGGCAGCGAACCTGGCAGTGGCTTGCAAAATGCATTTAAAGGGATGGTCCCTTCAAATGCATTTTGCAAGCTGTGGCGTGAGTGAACACGGAAAAATGAACCTTCTGGGTTCACTTGTGCCGCAGCTTGCAAAATGGTAACCAATTACAGATTAGAGAATCCGATTTGATTTAGGAAGTACCTGAAAAATACTGATAAGGTTTTTTTCTTCTTCTTAATTCGGCTCAGTAAATACCGAATGCACACCCCTAGTAACAACAGCTTTACCAGCATTATCCCTATATCGCTAAAGTGGAGAGAGTAGATTGCCTGAAGTCATCTATAGAGAGTTTGTGAGATCTGAATTGTGAACTTCCCAACTCATATACTGAGATAGTGAACACTTGTTTATGATGAGTATAAGCCAGGAATTCTGCAGCCCCCTTCTACATCTCACATGTGGAATGGAGACTGAAGACTTGCTAGTTTGGAAAAATCAGGTTTTTTGTAACATATGAATTAGGTGAAATATCCAATTATTTTCTTGCCTGCAAACCAGTTAAAACTAGTAAATATGCTAGCAAATATCAGTTATTACAGATCTTTCGAGGTCTCTCTGGCACTCCAGAGGCATGGACACATGTTTTTGCCTGGACAAGCATGGTCATTTTTATATTGCAACTCAAGGTCTTCAAACCACATGGCATCTGAACATATGCATGAGTTTATGCTTGGTGACATCTACAATGAGTTGGTCCTATAGAAGAAAAAGTGCACAACATCTCGGAAAGGTCTCTCTGGACAAAAGTCTGCACAGAGTATGAGACCTTATCATCTCTGACAATGTGAATTGTGATGAAATCTTGCACGGAACTGAGACTTCAGGTCCTTGTGCATTATGCAAAGTTGATGCCTAGGAATATAAGAGATAATGTTTATGCTGATCTTAGCCAAAAGGCTGAGAATCTTCACCTAGTCCAATTAAAGTCCATTACCCATTCCAATACAAATTATCTGAAATCCCAAATGATCATGTTCACAAGCAAGAAAATAAAATATGGTGACTCTGGTTTGTACAACTGAACTTACTGAAAGCCCTCTTGGTTTTAAATCAGTAGAAGATCTATTGTCCTCAACAAGCCAAAGTGTCAAAACAGTTTGAGAGTCAGCATTTTCATGAGTGCTTGGCCAGTTTGGTGTAGTGATTAAGAGCAGCAGACTCTAATCTGGGAGAACCGGGTTTGATTCCCCACTTCTCCACATGTAGCCAGCTGGGTGACCTTGAGTCAGTCACAGTTCTCTCAGAACTGTTCTCTCAAGAGCAGTTCTCTCAGAGCTCTCTCATCCCCACCTACCTCACAAGGGTGTCTGTTGTGGGGAAAGGGAAGGAAATTGTAAGCTGCTCTAAAACTCCAAGTGAAGGGGGGTATAAATCCAACTCTTCTCTCCATCACTGGAAGTTTTCAAACAGAAGCTAGATAGCCATCTGTTGGTAATGCCCTAGATTTTCAGCGCTGAGCAAAGGTTGGACTAGATCAAATATAAGGTCCTGTCCGATTTCATTACCTCAGTACTTCTCCCCCACATTATGTTCATTACAAAAAAGATACTCAAAATGGATAAACTTCCAAAGCTGATTTTAGAAATCTCTGCCAGGAATATTCTCCTTCAGTCTACAACCTCTCTGCTCTGGTTTCTCACCAATTCAGGCCAAAACTTTGCTGAAACCCATCTCAGCCTATAGGAATTGTGGGAATTGTGGGAAACCCATACCTGGAAGTCTTCTCAGACTTAGTAATATATGACAGACAAAACTTTGCTGAAGTGCCAATTGTTGAATTGCTTTGTAGCTAGAAGATATTCAGGAAAACACTGCAATTTCTACAAGGATGTCCATATAGAATGGAAAATATCAATGATTCTACAAAAAAGCTGTTTGTTAGGGGCCCACAGCCCACACCAAACATAAAAAGGCTGTAAAGGTCATGACCAGTGTTCCCTCTAAGCTGAGTTAGTGTGAGCTAGCTCAGGTTAAATTGCTGTGTTGGCACTTTGTGATAAATAAGTGGGTTTTGGGTTGCAGTTTGGGAACTCGGTCTCTAAAAGGTTCGCCATCACTGGCTTAGAGGGAGCATTGGTCATGACCAGTGTTCAGTGCCCACTGTTGGTGCAAATTTCAGGACCATGCAAACAAGAATTTGTATCTTGCATGTACAATGAATATGACAAGAGTGGACTCTGTATACTTATATTTCAGATAAATTTAAAGAGCCATACAGAAAGGGGGAACTACTGTAAGAAATGTGAACATAAAGAAATGCAACTGAGACAGTAAAAATGCCTTCCTGACTTGTTGAAAAAATAACAGTTTTTCCTGCTGCTAATTTCTAAGAGTATAGCTACTGCATGTAAACTAGAATTTACAGTAAAGGTAAAGGTTTCCCTTGCTCAAAAGCCTACTTGTAATTTCTTGCTTTCGAATAGCCATATGATATTAAGCAAACAATAACATAATCTGCCAAAGCTATGGGAGTGGGGTTTTTTTTCATACTAGGCCTCTTGGTAGCCCACCCCAAATACTACAACAAAAATTCAAAAGGACTCTTAAATTTTGCTTGAAATGTGAACATAAACATTCTTTTAAAATCCTGGTAATTTCCTTCAGAGCAACGTGAAATAACGGCCTGCTTCCTGTCAGGTTTGCTTTTTGCAGTGGACTCTCGTGCTTGACATTGCTGCAGATTCTCAGATTGTACATTGGCATAGATCCTCAGGCTAATTTACATCCCCAGTGTTGTGTATGAAATGGAATGTATAAATGTATGAGCTTGAGTCTAACAAAGTATTGTAAACCGACCTATCAGAACAAAGGAAGTTCTAGAAAAAAACAAAGTGATTGGTCTTTATGTACTGCATTTGATTGGATCTTATCTGACATGTGGGCGCGGCTTGCCAAGCCCGGACTGTTTAAAAAGGAGGCTGTTGCTCCAATGTTTGTCTCTTTCTGATACTTCTGACTTCGTGTTCAATAAATCCGTTATCACTGTTCACCTGCTGCCTAGAGTCTCGTATCTAACACCCAGGTTTTGCATTGACTAGATTTTCTGATTTTACATTTGCTAGTCTTGCAACAGTGTTCCTATTCAGTGTAGCCTGTATTCAGTCCCCCCTATAGGAATCGATCAAGGATGGCTGGGGGTTCCTTGTTCAAGGGTCCATAGAATTGGACTCTTGTTCTAATTCACTTGAAATGTGGGGTTTTTTTAAAGGACAGGCACCAGCAGCTCTGCTGCAATTTTGGTGCTAGTAGCACTAAAAACAGCCTGTCCAGCCCCTGGAAAGGTTCCCCATAGGGAATGATGGAGCTGATAAATATTATAATCGGGGGGGGGGGATGGATCCAAACTGGTATTTGGAACCTGGGAAACTAGGAATACCTTTTGGCTCCCTGATAACCAGAGCAAAAAAAAAATTATTATTATTTGCTGCACATACCTAGAGCACCATCCTATGAATCCTACTCCAGTCTAAACCTATTGATTACATAGGATTGTGCTGTAACCCATCTAATATAATAAATTTAAATCTTGTCATACTCCACAGCTCTTATTGGGAAGAAGGGAGAAAAATGCCACCTTCATTTACAAAATGATTACTTCCATTATTCTGTGACTGCTACTTTCATTATACAAAGCTATGGTGTCTTACTACCGTTGTCTGATAATTAAACTGATAAGACTTAATTTTCTTCACAGACATTAACAAATTTCTAATAACTTGATATCCTAATCTACTCACTCACAGCGCAGCTTTCCTGTTCTGCTTTGTGTTAGGCTGTGTTTTTGTTCCAGGGCTTTTAAACCCTCTCCTTCCTCCCTTCTCTGCTCAGACCATTATGTCAGGCTTACCTTCCTCCTGTTTGACATCTACCACCTTGCCCCTTAGAGACTCGTCTGACCCAGTTGCTTCCTGCTTCATCTTCTTAATCTTCATTGTTCTCTGTACAAAATCGCCTCGTACCGCCTTGGCCTTTCACTTGATCTTGCTGTCAGTAAGAACTGTTCTGCCTCGGTCCTATTTGCGGTAGAATCCTCTCCATCTAAGCATCATCTGGTACCCTTCAACCATACACACACTACACTTTCCTGTGCTCTGCCTTCTTCCATAAGCTGCTATCCACTTCTGCAGGTGCTTTCTTGGAAGCCTAGTCCCCTCCCCTTTTCTGTAACCTCTGTCAATCCATTAGGGGAATTCTTAGTGCCTCGTCTTTATCTTTGATGTCCTGCCAAGGCCAGTATCACAGCCCTCCTTTTGGATCACCACCCAAGACTTGAGACCTTTCACTGATAAAAGTTGAAGTTACCAGATATCTTCATCTTCCATTTCCCCCACTTCCTTTACATCCCTCTGTGCTTTTATCTTTTCCCCATGTCACTTAACGATTACTCTTTTGTCCTTGTCTAACTCATCCACGCTCTCCTGTTCCTATCCCCTCTAACATGTAGTTGTCACTACCCTTACTATTAACTCTCTTCTTCACCAAATCATCAACCTCTCTCTTCTAGTTATTTACTTACTACGTTTCCCCATATCAAAACAAAAATATTTTACTTATCCTGGCCCCGGAATAAGCTCTTCACATTTCTCTTCTACTCTCTACCTCAAAACTCCTGGAACATGCTGCTTACTACCACTCATTTGACTCGTACTCTTTCTACTCACCTCTTGGCCCTTTACACTACCAAAACTGCCTTCACCAAGCCTCACTACCAAATTCACCATTCTGTAACTTTCTCAGTGTTCGTTTAACCTCTCTGTGACTTTGATACTGCTGATCCCCCTCTCCCTTTGGACTGCCTTCATGCTTAGATAAATGTGTCCTCAAATGGTTCTGTTTCTGTCAAACCCCTCATCCAGAAGCACCGGGGGTTTCTGTCAAACTGGGGGTTTCTGTCAAACCCCTCATCCAGTGCTTCTATAGGAAGAAAGTATTCCTCTGACATCTTCTCTTCTGTTGGAGTCCCTTAGTGATTCGTTCTGGAATACCAGCTATTTTCTCTTTATTGTCTTTGAGTGACCTTATTATTCCAATAGTAAGACATCTATTCACTGGTGAGCCCCCATTTTACCTCTCTGTCTCACAACTTTCCCCCTGTATTGTCATGCAGCTCCAACGACCTCTCTGATTATTGTGTTCGATGTTTCATCAGTGTCTCAGAACTAAGTACGTTGAAGACTGAAATTCTCATAGCTCCTCCCATGGTTTCCTCTTATATACTCTCTGTATACACTGACAATATTGCCAACCACCCTTTATTGATCCAACATGAAGTTTTGGTTTCATCCTTAGCCTCTCTCCTTCACTTCCCATATTCAGCCCATCACTAAGGCATGTTGCTTCTCCCTGTGCATCAATGCTTTTCTCTGGCCTTTCACTGTCACATCTCAGTATCTTCTTATCAATCCAGAACTCCTCCAGTAAAAGGAGAAAAATGGCTTCTGTTGTAGATTTGACCACATAATATCCTCCCTTAAGCCTTTACACAGGCTTCCTGAACACATTCACACAAACTCCTCATCCTTACCTTCCAACACTCCATGACCTCCCTCCTGACTTACCATTTGCCTTCATATCTTGCTACTCTGTTTTTGACCCTTGCTTCTCTTCCTCCACTACCCTCAGTTGTCCAGAGGTATCTTATTCCCTTACTCTATTATTCATGAAATTATATCTCAGAACACTTAAGTAATTCAGCTTTGCTGTCACCAGATCCATTCTAAAACCTACAGGCTATGGTTCATCTCCTGCTCAAACTAAATTAATATAAAATACTTGTATTTTTAAAGTTTTCAAAGTTTTAATCTAATTATTTCCAATTTAATGGCTGTTTACCTAGAGTACGTAATCCAACTATATCTCTAACTGATTTGTGCTGGTTACGTACCGAAATAAACTCTAACTGCTACTGTTAATGTATATGGAATTGAAGAAATATTCTTTCCTTGTTTATTGTTCTCTGCATTGACCTCCTTTCCCTCTGTTGCCTCTCCCCATACTGAAGTTTATTAAACTGTAAGATATTTGTGTCTTTTTGTTTGCTTGCTGGGTGCAATAACAGCTCTGATTTTGTCTTTATAATCTCTTCATACAACCCTGGACATAAGAGCAGCTGTGCTTGAACAGACCAATGGTCCATCTAGTCCAACATCTTGTTTCACACAGTAGCCAACCAGATGCCCTGGAACTTTTTCAGACAGGACAGGAGGAAAGATTCCCCTAAGACTGGCCCCTAACACTGGCAATCAGAGACTTACCACCTCTAAACATGGACATTATTGTTTACTCACTGTAGCTACGTAATAGCCACTGATGGTCCTCTCTTCTCTATGAGTTTGTCTAATCCTCTTTTATCGCCAACTAAACTACTGCCTGCCAGAGCATTCTGCAATAATGAATTCCACAAGTTCAATACTCTTATAAGATATTCTACATCATCTTTCTCGGTCCAAAGTCTATGGATGCCACTAAATGCACAAAAGTTGTGCCCCAAAATATGTAACTCTTACTTTGTTTCTTGACTATGAAGCAATTTTGTTATGTTTTTATACCCTATCACAGCAGCATTTTGAGGATTTATTCTCTCTTCATCTTCATTAATGCTGATGGCTTTAATGAGCCTCTATTTCTTTTTGTTTGTGTGGCTGTGTATATGCCCCCTGCCTCCCAGCTGCCCCCCAAGTGTTCTACTTATCCCTTTTTAAGTCATCTGGTTGTGCAGCTAGCTTTCTACAATAATACCAAACAGAAATTGCCAGTGCCAAATATAGTAAACAAAGCTTCCTTCACAGTTTTTAAAGAAACTGCACAAAATTCATTTGCTGCCCTAACCACGTATATTCCATGTGAACCTCCTTCTTGAAAGGACTTCAAAAGTTGCTATTTCCAAGGGGCAAAAACAGATCGATAGCAAAAAGGAAAGGGTTTAAGAGGCACTGGGAAACCGGCACATTTCAAGCAGATGAGAGACTGCCTTAAAGCTGGAATAAAGAGGAATCAAAAGGGATCTCCCCTTTTGCTAAAACAGCAAGCATGGAACTTCCTGTGACAGTTGTGGGTCTGGATGATGCATCTCCACTCCAAAATGGCAAAATAGATGACTTGCAGGGCAAAGTGACAGGTAGTACTGTGCTTCATCTTATCCTTTGCCTTTCCACTGCAATCATGTTCCCCCACCATAGATTATTTTCATGGCAAAATATGTATTTCTCCCAGGCAGAGTTTCCAAAGTGGTGTATCAGTTAACTTTGACCCATCATCTTCCATAGGAAATCCCCCTCCTCTCATCATTTAGCCGTGGAGAAGCAGCAGCTGGGTGCAGGGTTCCTAGACCAGGGGTCCACAACCTTTTTGAACCTGGGGGCACCTTTGGAATTCTGACACGGAACAGTGGGCACGGCCACAAAATTGCTGCCACAAAATAGCTGCTGCAGGAGGTGGAGCCATCCACAAAATGGCTGCTATGGCTTGCCTTCCGTTACACAGTGAAGATCCTTGTGTTATGGTGGCAGCTGCCAAAGTAATATTTTAAAAAATCTTCACAGCCTAGGGCTGCCAATTCCCCCTGGGGGGCAGATTTCCCCCCGCTTTGGAGGCCCGATTTCCACCGCCGTGGAATCGGGTCCCGAGGGAAACCCCACCCCGGCGTGCACGTCACCCAGACGTGACATGATGACGCCGGGCACGCTGGGGGCGGGGCCACAGCCATTTGAGGGGAAAACATAGAGTTTTCCCCCCAAATGGCTGTGTCCCCGCCCCCAGCGTGCCCGGCGTCATCACGTCACATCCAGGTGACGTGCATGCGGCGTGAGAGCGCTTCGCGCATGTGCGCACGCTGAGGACGCCGCCTGGGAGCCCCCCGCCGCGAGAACAAACGGATTTGGCAACCCTATCACAGCCACTTAAATCTCCAATGGCCAATCAGAAGCCTTGCTGGGGGAAAGCCCCACCTGGGCCCATCCACTTTCTAAAAAAATTTGATGGGAGGCAGGAAAGGTGCTGGTAGGTGCCATGGTGCCCACAGGAACCATGCTGGAGACCCCTCTTTTGGACCCACAAGCTGCCAGGCATGTAGTCTTACTGTATGAATACCAAAATATTCTAGGGAGGCTAGCATCCTGGGTGCATCGTTGTCCTGTGCCTAGATGGTTTGGTATGAGCTACAATATACACTTCTTTTCCATAATGATAAATGTTGTTATTATGGTTTTATGAACTTGTTTTTATGTATGAGCCACCTTGGGAAGGTCTCTAGAGAAGCAGCATATACATTTCCCTGAATAAATTTTACTTCTTCTGGCTTTATCAGGGCTCGGCTGGGACATCCATAAGAACATAAGAACAGCATTCTGTTTGCACAGTGGCCAACCAGCCACCTCGAAGAAGCCCACAAACAGGAAGGCTGCAATAGCATCATCCTGGCTGTGCTCCCCAGCTACTGATTTAAAGAGGGAGTACTGGAGGGAGTAGATATCCGCCATTGATAGATCCACTGCTACCTTATAAAGCCTTCCAGGTTGGCAGCCGAGACCACATCTTGTGGCAGTGAGCTCCATAACTTAACTATATGCTGTGCTAAGAAATACTTCCTTTTGTCTGTCCTGACTCTCCTGCCCTTCAGCTTCAGTGGATGACCCTGGGTTCCGGCATTTTTTTTTTTCTGTGAGCGGGGGGGATGTGAGAGAGAGAGAGAGAGAGAGAGAGAGAGAGAGAGAGAGAGAGAGAGAGAGAGAGAAAAGTTTCTCCCTGTCCAACCTCTCCAAGCCATGCCTAATTTTATAAACCTCTATCCAAAAGGCAACATGTCCAGAAACACCCTTGTATTTTTTTTTCACAGTAGTAATTCGTTGTACAAGGGGCTGAGGTGGCTCAAGTGGCTAAGATGCTGAACTACAGACCGGAAGGTCGGTACTTCAGTTTGAGACCCGAGTGCCGCATGACGGAGTGAGCTCCCATCTCTGACCCCAGCTCCTGCCAACCTAGCAGTTTGAAAACAAGAAATTGCAAGTAGATAAATAGATACCACTTTGATGGGAAGGTAACAGCGCACCTCAGTGTGTAGTCATGCCGGCCACATGACCATGGAAACATCTTTGGACAGCACAGGCTCTTCGGCTTGGAAATGGAGATGAGCACCACATCTCTAGAGTCGGATTTGACTGGCTTTCAAGCAAGGGAAACCTTTACATTTACCTAATTTGTTGTATGTTGTTTTTTTAAAAAGCCACATGGGTTGGAGATAAAGTAAAAAAAAACCCCAAACCACTTATGCTCACTTCACCTATTTCCTTACAGTGGAAGCAGTACTGCGAGATGCGAGGCATGCCAGATTGAAAATGACCATTAGCAGGCTGACTGAGCTGCTTATGCTCCTTCCTCGGAGAAATTAATTCCCTTTCACATTTAACTAGCGTTGAGGCGTAAGCTGTCACTGACTGCAAGACAGCTCGGGGGGGTGGGGTGGATCTCTTCCAAATCTGTTCGCTTTTCCAGTTGAGGAAATTATGGATGTGGTCAATAAGACTTTGTCACCTAGACAAAGTATGAGAAACCTGCCTCAGACTGGGGCCATTAGGTGGCAGAGAAGGGCTTCCTTCCTGTACAATATCCAGTCAACTCACCAACAACAACAGGGCTGAAAAAAGTAGAAAAGAGTAAGAGTCCAGCAGCACCTTCAAGACTAACAAAATTTGTGGTAGAGTTACTCCTCACTCCTTCAGGACTGAAAGAAATCTTGCTCACTTACGCTGCTGCTAGCTCACGAAAGTAATCTATTGCCGCCATACTTTCACCAGCCTAAGCTATCCTGCAGTTCTTAACTCCATGAGTGAAAAATATAAAGACAGCTGTAAATATTTTGCCACCCAGGTGTTCTGACAAGGAGTCATTTGTTTTCACAAACAATGACAAAGTGTAGCAATTCTAAATTTTAAGAAAGCAAAATTCATCCAGAAACTCAATCAGCATTTTTGTACAAGCATCTTCTTGTGGGATGAGTTACACAGCACCTTCAGCACAGCAAACAGAAATGGCTCGCCTCAGCGTTCTTTGGGATTAAAAGTACTCAATCAGGCATGCAAAAAAAAGAAAGAAAGAAAGAAAAAATCTTGTAAACGCTGCAGGACTATTATAGGGTCTGTAAAACATTTGTTTTATTGGGATATGTTAAAACACAAGTTTTTGTGTTTTTTTTAAAGGGAATGCATAAAATTTTAATGGATGTTTTGAATTCTATTTTTAAAACTCTACATGGCAGCTTAATGCCTTTTTAAAAACGTCGTCTGCATTATAAAAATTATTCCTTGCACATTATTTTCAGAGAACACATGCTGGGGAGAGAAAAAAATCACTGTGAAGGGTTGCCAGGATGAAACCTGGATGTTCACGCATTACCTTTAAAATTCACAGATGGAAAATAAAGTAACAGCGAATTCTTCTAACGGTTCCCCCTGCCTAGGCCTTTTGACTGCCCCCTTATCTACAACACCAAGGCAGAGTCCAGGTGTGGATCTTTGCAGATTAAGAAAAGGGAGGACAGATGGAAAGGTCAGGGAGGAACAGGTGGGATGAACTGGCTGCTTCATCTCCTGCTTTGTTGGTCAATTTCAATGGCAAAGAGAAAACGGGTTGCAACCTGGCAACCGTAATCATTTGGTGTCCTACTGTTGAGACTGGTGGCCAACAATAAGGATTTGACTGCAAACAAAACTAGCATGGAAAGGAGGATAAGTCTTTTGGAAAATTGCTTAATCCAGTTTAGATCCTATTATTTATCTGGCAAGATTAATATCAAATGGTCCAGAACACCAAGGGAATTTCTGTTCCGCTGAATGCTGTTTAACAGCTGCAATGTTTTCTTTGACTGTCACTACAAGGCAGCTGTACTAATCTATTCACATTAGTTTCACACGACTGCCTTGGTTAATTCAGGCACCAGTGGCTTTGGGATCAACCAATCATTAAAATTCCAAGGGTCTGCTCTGAAATTGTCCAACTTTCCTAACTACCCAAAATTTCAGTTTCATAAGTACCGGAATGTATGACTGAACTTTGGGTACTGCTTTTTGGCTCATACAATGGATTATTAAAAAGATCGATGATGATGATGATGATGATGATGATGATGATGATGACGACGATGACGATGATGATGATTTCACATAAACGCTTAGCCCTCTGGCAGCCCCTAGTCATTAATGAGGGAGCTACAAGTTCAACCTGTTGTGGGTTTTTTATAACAAGGAATGGTTTAAAATTGCTTTAATATGAAGAGCAATAAAAACTACTTGTACTCTATTCTGGTATTGAATAGAGAGCCAGCATGGTGTAGTGGTTAAGAGCAATGGACTCTAATCTGGAGAACCGGGTTAGATTCCTCACTCCTTCATATGAAGCTAGCTGGGTGACCTTGGGTCAGTCACAGCTCTTTCAGAGCTCTCTCAGCCCAAAAAATAAGTCTAGCTTGCCACCTAGTGGTGCATAACGCTAAAAGAGCTACAACTATGATACTATGATTCTATGAACTTCAGGCTGCCAGACAATCTTAGGCTATACTACACACAGTGCCATACGATAATTATTAATTATTATCCTGTTGAATGCTACACACATTGGATATTCTGAAGTAACAAAAACATACACCATGCTTAGGAGGTTTAATGGTTGGGATCAAATCTTAAAAATGAAAGACAGTGCAGGAATGTTCTGAGGGAGAATGCTCTGGTCTGGGTTCACTGGTACCGAGCTTTACCAAAAATTTTAGGTTTGTTTCACAAAGATACTGTTCTCCTAACACAGGGTCAAGCAGCAGTGAACCCAGAGTCAAGAAGATGCTGAAGCACATTTTGAAACAATTTCTGGATTAAATCCAGCCAGCTTTCCTCTTTTATCTAATTTCCATCCTTACTCCAGTCCCAGCCCTACATGGCTTTTGACCATGCAGGTCCCTGCATAGTCTTTTTGGGTAGTCAAAATCAACCAAAAAAGTTCGTTGGATCCAGCCCCACATTTACATAATGCCCTTCCTCCAGGAAATACCAGGGTATATGCGGTTATCCCATTTTGGCACACAACAACCTTGTAAAACAAGTTAGGTTGAAACAGTATATACTGTGAAGTCACTCACAGTAAGCTTTATAGCTGAGAGGAATTGAACCTAATAGCCCCGGCAAGCCCAATCTCATCAGATCTCGGAAGCTAAGCAGGGTCAACTCTAGCAAGTACTTGGATGGAAGACCTCTTTAAAATACCTGCAGTTGGGAGGACAGGGGCAGGCTTTATTCAGCCACCTCTCTGAATATCCTCCAGACCCGCAATAGAGGTCAGTCACCAGAGGTTGCCATGACTTCCAGGTGCACACACAGTCAGTCAGCAGAGGTCACCATGACTTCCAGGAGCACACACACATGCACATGCGTGCGCACACACACATGAAAAAACCCCAAATGCAATCACTTCATCTACCCATTCCTAAAAACTGTTATATACTAACATGTACAGTACAGTCATTCTCAGTATGGCCGTGCTCACAAATCTCCTCTTCCGCCCCCACCAGAAGAAGTTGAACAAAATGAAAAAGTAACATCCACCAAATTCAATGGAGCACTTCCAAGTAATATATTTGGGATATAGCTGAAAAAGGTTGAAGGATGCCTGTTTGTCACAGGGATGACAAATTGCTTTGGATTTTGTTCCATTTACCTCTTTCAAATCCAACATGGGGGGTTCAGTTTTAAAGGGAAGTCTTTAGTAAATGTAAAGGCTTAAATAGCATTTAGATTACTGCTTCCTGAAATCTGAGAATATAACTCAGATCAATCCAAATATGATTATTTATCCCAGTAAGTACCTTCACCACAAAAAGACAATAATTTCCGACTGTATGGGCTAAGTATGCCTATATCCACTACACACAATACATATTTCAAAACACCTACTTCCAACAATGTTGGGTTAGATCCACTACCTTGAAGGGACCTGTGCTTACAGAAGGGAACCTTTGCCACCTTTTCATTATGCACTCCCCTATGCCCACTGCTTCTGAGTGAGCTCTGTGGTACAGAGACTAAAAACTGGAGTATCAGTAGAAAGTCTTCAACAAATGAGGTAAGAATTTGCATAACAGTATGGCCTGAATCTAGTGATAATTTCTGTGGACAGAAGGGATTTCCACCCCACCCCCCACACCAGTGCTGCTTCTGGGGACAGGGGGCTCCAGGAGCAAAAAGAGGAGAGAATCAGATGGCTGCAGCAGGGGCAAGGGGAGCTGGTGGAACTCACCAAATTTCCATTTGTAGAAATGTTCCACTGGATCCAACCCCTTGTGTGTAATTTACACAGCTTGCCATTCCCACCCAGCTCACAAGTTGCCCTGAATGCAATTTCCATGGGCCCCCTTACCCACACTAGTAGTATGGTAAATGCCTACTTGATTCTGGTTACTAACGCAATGTAGAAGCTGACCCTATGAGGAAAAGAAAAGTCAATCATGCTACGAGCAAAATATGTAGACCAGGTCTTTGATTTAGCAAAGGGGGGTTCACCTCTAAGAGAACAGGCCAAAGAACAATTACATATATTTCTCACACCAGAGTGTTAAAAAAGGAACAAATAACTTCCTAACACTGTAAAACCCTATGTGTGTTTACTTGGGGAGTAGGCAAGCACCACCAAGCACAGTAGATGTTACTTCTGAGTTAACATGCATTGGTGTCCTTGAAAGTGACTCTGTTTTAGATCTCAATTTGTAAAATGGTGGGACATGAAATAAAATCAAGGAACTGTGTCAATGTAATAAACAACACCACAGGATAAACAAGCATTAAAGCAAAATTAAAGGCAGATAGTTCAAAGCACAGGTATTTACATGGGAAACTGGAGGTATTAAATGACCCCTAAAATAACACTGAAAAACAAAAAAAGAGCAATTCTGAAGTCTTTGAGCAAAAGCTCCATCCTTCCCTTTGTTGTGCTTAGATTCAGTAATGTATATAGTTCACACATCTGAAGAAGGTTTTCAGGATTCAACAGTCCAAACCTTTCTGGTTTGACAAATGTGACTATCAACTCTGGGCCTTGGGCTCTACAAGGTCTATGTCTGATCAGTGGATGGAAGGATGGTACTACATCAGAATGACATGTTCACTGCCTTGAGTTAATACATACATAGATAAAACAAAAATCTATGCACACGTATGTAACTATCCATACATCTTGCCCAGACGCAGCCCCAACTCAACAGAGCCCAAAGGCCCTCTGGAACATAACTATCTTAGATGCCTCCCTAAAGTCAGGAAGCAAAGGTATCCTGCTTACCCACAGAAAAACCCTTTGATTTAACCACTGCTATATAGACAGTCCTAGGAGAAGTTACCACCAGGAGAAGGTTGTCTGAGAAGCATATCTGGTTCACAGAAGTATACCAGGAGATGTAGTTCAAAAAGGTATGAGGGCCCTGGGCTGTGAAGGGCTTTAAGGATGATAACCAGCATTTTGAATTGGACCCAGAAGCAAAAAGATAACCGGTGTGGCTGACACAACACAGGAGTTAATATGTTCTGAGCAGCTGATGAAGGACAGGATTTTTGTCACTAAAACTGAAGCTTCCAAGACATCCTCAAAGGTAGCCCCATACAGAGAACATTACAGTAACCCAGTCTGGAGGTTATGGTAGATGGATCAGTATGGCTAGAGTGGCAGAGTCTGGGCGATTCTGCATCTAGCATTCGCTCCACATTTTCTCAACCGGGAGGAAAAGGTGCAGCTCAAAACCACATTCGAATACCTTGGGGCAACGCCGTACTGACTGCAAAGTCACCCCTGAACGGTCATAAATCTATGCAAAAGGTACCATAAAACCTGATGGTCAAAGAAAGCGAAAGCGGCACGCAGTGTCGAGGGTACCATAAAATCCAATGACCAGCAGCATGCAATGCAGAGGAGAATTTCTGTTCCAACGTGGGTTTTGTAAAACAACAGAGGGAAAAGCCAGTGCAGAATTGCCCGGAGTCAGCTTATGAGCTAGAGGTAGTTGAAAGAAGATACTCCTAGCAACAGCACCAACCTGTTTATCCAATGACAGGACTAGGTCCATGAGCACACCCCCCCCCCAATACAAGCTCTTAACTTGATCCACTAAAGAGAGCTTAACCCCATCAGCAACAGACATTATACTTTTCTGGTTGGATGGTCCATCAAACATCAGAAACTGCTTAAAACTGAAGCAGACCATTGGCCCAATAATGTCTACTCCAGCTGGCAGGAGCTCTCCAGGACCTTAGCCAGAGGTCTTGCACATAAGCAAGGGCTCCAGGGAGCTGTTGGCAGGGAAGTGACCGAAAAGTTCCAAGTGCACACACTAATTACTTCAGCCAAGGGATGCATGTAGAGCTTCAGGATCACAGCCAGAAACTGCAAAAGACAGCGTCCGCCCACGATGAATGCTAACCATTCATGATGATTGCTAACCAGACAGAACAAATCAAGAAAAAATAAGAATACTGTAGAAATATTGCAGCCTAGCTGTCAACGAAGACACACTGTACTGCAACTGAGTACACAGATGCACAAGTCTGGAGAGCAAGAGCAGCCATATTCTGGAAAATTTAGCAATAAGCATTCAGTCTGGGTCTGGCCACTGACAGTAATGGGATTTCTAGAAAAAAGGAAGTTGTAACAACCTCAGAATTAGAAAAGTCCTAAATGTGTTTTTCCTTAATTTTACTCTGCAACAAATCCAAGGAAGACAGACTGAATCACAACGAAGAGTACGGCATTACTGAATGCATCTCTCCGAAACATTATTACTCACATGCACAAACATATTCGCTAAACTCAGATGAACAATCAAACACTTAATTATGCTGAAAATGTAATGATACGGTCATGCCCACCTGACCTATCACTCCCCCCCCCCCTCTGTACTGTCACTCGGGTCCTTTGTAATCTACTGGTCTTTGCAGACACCTGTTGAAAACCTTGAAGCCTATGCAAATGAAATCACAAACCTAATTAGGCATGCAATTACTGGATTTTATTCCATGAAACACAAGGGCATCTGTGAAGTTAGCCCCACAATGAGTACAGCCATCAAAACAAGAGACCTATGCTACTGAGTTAAACAAGACTTGATAATGTACTCGAGGAGGGGGAAAAACATAACCGGAAATGTATCTGCATCAGATACTTACCACTGGTTAATTGCTCAATGAATCTCTCAAGGGAAAACATAAGACTCAGGGAACCAGACCAAGCACGAAAACCAACAAAACAAGTTCACACAGAATACCCAGGGCCGGGGGGGGGGGGGGGAGCAGCAGGGCCATTTGGCCTGGGCCTCACATTCTCGAGGGGCCTCAAATTTACACTTTTGACGTTAAATCACATGTTAAATAAAAATGGGAACATTTATTACAAAGTCTTACAACATTCTTTTTCTTATTGTATTAAATGTAAACATTTAAAATACAATACTACTAATTTTGTATAATTGTTTTCACACGTCTTCATTTTTTAATTGACTGGGGACCCCCTCAAAAATGGAAGTGGCCCAGGCCTCTCTTGACCTCTGTGAGGGCCTAAGAATACCCACATTTATCTGAAACCCTCTTCACACAACTTACACACACACACCCCACATAGTGTGATCCCACCCCACTGAGAAATGTACATGATTATTCTAACCACATGGTCTTCAATTTCTACACATGGATTTTTTCTTATGCTGTTAATAACTATTACTTTCAAAATTTATAGATATTGGATAGTTATGGAAAAGTGTCCATAAAGTAACATCTGAGTATGAAATAAAACAACAAACTACATAAGACACTAAGTTGTATGTAGCTTTTCCATAAGTTTTTTCCCTTTCTTTTTTTTGACAAAATGCAGTAAAAGACTGGTGAGAAATGCCTCTTAAATGGCTCTTCCTGCAACGGTTTGGAGCAAGACTTCTTAGGCTGGAGGAAGCCTTCAAACCTTGTGTAGTTCTATCACAGCATAAAAGTCTATGCTGGGTGTAAACTATTTCCATCCCAGCTTCCATGCCACCAGCAGCTAGGAAAACAGACAAGCACTAGAGGTCACTTCTAGATAAGCAGATAACAGCTATGGCAGGAGTGCCTTTTACCAGCTTTGACTGGTTAGCCAGCTTTCCCAGGCAGAAAAGGTTTTTGCCACTGTAGTGCCTGCCCTGGTTACACCTAGATTAGATTACTATAGTGCACTGAGGTTGCCCTTGAATAGTATTTGGAAACTTCAATTGGTGCAGAATGCTGCAGCCAGGGTTCTGACTGGAGTGACTCACAGAGACCATATCAGTCCAGTTTTGGCACCTCTACTCTGGCTCCCAATCTGTTTCCGGGCACAATTCAAGATGCTGGTTCTGACCTCTGAAGCCCTATACAGCTTGAGACCAGCATGCTATATGCCTGAAGGTTTGCCTACTCCTTTATGAACCTACTAGCCAACCACTACGAGCCCTGCTTCCAAGTGCCCTCTGCTGAAATTAGACAGGTGGCAACCCAAGAGAGGGCCTTCTCCTTCATAGCACCAAAACTCTAAACTCTCTCACCAGGGAGACTTGCCCGTCCCCTTCTCTTGCTGTCTTCCACTAGCGGATAAACCTCTTTTTTGTTTTGTCTGGTGTTCCCTTGGTGATCCCTCCTTCCTGCTCTATGCTTTAATTGCTTTTTAGTGTTTTTAATGCATATTTTAGCTTTGGTTTCAGCTGCTTTAATGATGTGCTTTTGATTGGTTTTAATGGTTTTTAAGACATGTTTTTAGTATCTATCTTTTTAACCCCTTAGCCGCCTTGGTGGCCTGTGAAAAGGAAAAAAGGAGGGGTATAAATTTGGTAAACAAATAAATAAAATAACTAATAGAGTAGCTCTCACCTTTCTCCCAGGTACCCTGGGGGAGGGGGTTCTTGGAACGCCTCCTCCCCTGCCTTAGACCCAGGGACTTTAGCATGGCTCTGGGAAGCAAGAACAGGCCCAAACCACGCTCTTTACATCCTCCTGCTCAGCTGAAGGCAGGGAACTAGCTCAGCTTCTGCCCCATGCTGGTGCTGACATTAGCTTATGGCTCCCTAGGTTGCCACTTGGATTGCAGATGCTGCGTTGAGCAGAGGCAGTGCAACTCTGTCCCAGGAACAGCTCAAGAAATGTCTGCCATCCCAAGGGCTCTCCTCACGTGCTGTCTGACAGAAGCAGCCATTTTACCACCAAGCCAGGCAGCAGATGGTGCGAGGCATGCGCCTTGCCCTGTACTGCCCAGCCAGTTTAGCATTCCAAGAAGCTGCTCGTCTTGTTTGGGCATCAAACTGGTCCTGTCCTTTACCTTCTACGGGTATCCACTACCAAAAAAGAAAGAATAATAATCTTTTCTCTGTGAGGGAAAAGTAACCATGCATGTATGATTTTCAGTGAGGGGGGGAAACAGCGGGGGGGGGGATCTTCTGGCAGACTGCAGCTCCTGCAGCCACATTCTGGAAGAAGAGAAACGCTACTTGCAACTGAGCATGACATGTAGTTTGGTCCTCAAAATATCAGGAAATCAATGGCACAGACTGATTGCGTAGACAATAAGCAATCTGCAATTTGATCACTGAGGGGGGGGGAATCTGTCACAGAGCAGCACAGTCACCACATCCAAGTTCCTTCACTGTACATTTATGAACTGTCTCTGAAGGGTCTCTTTTACATATTTTATAAGGATTTGAAAACCGATGTTAAATCGGGTAGACAGACCTATCTCGTTAAAGCCACTGTAGCCAAGCTCTTGCCTGCCCAAGCCCAGTTCCTCGAGATCCACGCATTTAAATCCTGGTGGGCATTGGTAACCTTCTTCTAACTTTGAACAGTGAGTGTCAGGGATTGCTAAATTATTCCAGGTTATATTTCTGTTGGAATAAAAAAAGAGAGAAGCAGTTAGACCAATTCAGCATAGACAATGGTTAAGGCATTTAGGTTACAGCTCGGCATTAAAATTACATGCATGTAACTTCTACTAGAGAAGGCAACTCGGGCCATGTAACAAAAAAAAGAAAGAAAGAAAGAATAATCTTTCCCAGAATTCAGCAGGGAAGCAAAAATAAGAGCTACTAAGAGCTAAGAATTTGCCAGGAAGAAATGTAATGTGAACAAAATCTTACAAGGACATTCCCAGAGATAGCTTTGAGCTGACCTATTTTCTGTTCACATCACATTCTTTGACAGGATGTGGGGAGGGAAGGAGAAGGACATTTCCAGTCAGTCATTCTGGAGAAGTCTTATTACATTATCTGTTCAAAATAAGGGGAGCCAGAGGAACCAGTGCTATTACTGAAGGTGCAATCCTGACATCAGTCACACATGGACAAGTCCCATCGATTCAAATGAAGTTTCTACATGAGGAGTTGGACTGAAGCCCGAATTACTATAACCAGGGAAACCCCCCCCCCAATAATGAATCTATTAGTATTGATTAGTGAGGCACTGAAGGGGAAAAAATTAAAATAGAAAAATTACCAGCTTAAAACTTCATCTCTGTGCAATACCTCTACCTGCACAGAACATATTTAAAGAGCTAAAAATAACTCTTTAACTAAGCTGCATAATAATATGTGCCAGTGTGATATTCATCATAGGTTAGAAGACAAAGAAGTGGCTTTCTTGCACTCACACGCACACAAAGAATCAGTACTAAAACAAACAGAAATTTCTAGAGCATGAACGCGCCTTCCCTGTCCCTATACCACTCAGTTCAAGGGACATAATCAGTGCTATTCCTCTTTCAGTTCCTTCATGATGTTTGTTGTTGTTGTTCAGTCATACAGTCGAGTCCGACTCTTCGCGACCCCATGGACCAGATCACGCCAGGCCTTCCTGTCTTCCGCCGTCCTCTGAAGTTTGCTCAACTTCATGTTCGTTGCATCTATGACACTGTCCAACCATCTCATCCTTTGCCGTCCCCGTCTTCTTTGACCTTCAATCTTTCCCAGCATCAAGGTCTTCTCCAGTGAGTGCTCCCTTCTCATTTGGTGGCCAAAGTATTTGAGCTTCAGTTTCATTATCTGGCCTTCCAGGGAACAGTCAGGGTTGATTTCTTTTAGGATTGACTGATTTGATCTTCTTGCAGTCCAAGGGACTCTCAAGAGTCTTTTCCAGCACCATAGTTCAAAAGAATCTATTCTTCGGCGCTCGGCCTTCCTTATAGTCCATCTCTCGCAGTCATACATGACTACTGGGAATACCATTGCTTTGACCATGCGGACTTTTGTTGGCAGGGTGATGTTGAGCTTCAAGCCCACTTTTGCGCTCTCCTCTTTTACCCTGAGCAAGAGGCTCTTAAAATCCTCTTCACTTTCTGCCATTAGAGTGGTATCGTCTGCATACGTTGATCTTTTCCCCAGCAATCTTAATTCCGGCTTGTGATTCAACATGTGAGGTGGTCTGGTACTCCCATCTCTTTAAGGACCTGCCATAGTTTGTTGTGATCCACACAGTCAAAGGCTTTAGCATAGTCAATGAAGCAGAAGTAGATGTTTTTCTGGTACTCTCTTGCTTTCTCCATAATCCAGCGAATGTTGGCAATATGATCTCTCGTTCCTCTACCTCTTCGAAACCCAGCTTGTACTTCTGGCAGTTCTCTATCCATGTACTGTTGAAGCCTAGCTTGTAGGATCTTGAGCATGACCTTGCTAGCGTGTGATATGAGTGCAATTGTGCGATAGTTTGAACATTCCTTGGCATTGCCCTTCTTTGGGATTGGAATGTATACTGACCTTTTCCAATCCTGTGGCCACTGTTGCGTTTTCCAAATTTGCTGGCAAATTGAGTGCAGCACTTTAACAGCATCATTTTTTAAGACTTTGAATAGCTCAGCTGGAATACCATCACCTCCACTAGCTTTGTTGTTAGTAATGCTTTCTAAGGCCCATTTAACTTCACATTCCAGGATGTCTGGCTCAAGGTCAGTGATTATACCGTCGTGTTTGTCAAGGACATTGAGGTCTTTCTTGTATAGTTCTTCTGTGTATTCTTGCCATCTTTTCCTAATCTCTTCTGCTTCTGTTAGGTCCCTACCGTTTTTGTCCTTTATCATGGCCAGCTTGGCATGGAACACTCCCTTTATTTCTCCAATTTTCTTGAAGAGATCTCTAGTCCTTCCCATTCTATTGTTTTCCTCTATTACTTTGCATTGTTCATTCAGGAAGGCCTCCTTATCTTTCCTTGCTGTTCTCTGGAAATCTGCATTCAGTTGGGTAAATCTTTCCTTTTCGACTTTGCCTTTTGCTTTCCTTCTTTCCTCTGCTATTTGTAAAGCCTCATCAGACAGCCACTTTGCTTTCTTGCATTTCTTTTTCTTTGGGATAGTGGTGATTGCTGCCTCCAGTACAATGTCACGAACCTCCGTCCATAGTTCTTCAGGACCTCTATCTATCAAATCTAGACCCTTGAATCTATTCTTCACCTCTACTGTATATTCATCAGGGATGCGATCTAAGTCAAACCTGAATGGCCTAGTGGTTTTCCCAATTTTCTTCAGTTTAAGTCTGAATTTTGCAATGAGTAACTCATGATCAGGCACAAAAGCTAATAGTAGGGAAGGCAAGTAGATTGTGTGACTACACAGAGTAACACTTAAAGAAGAATGTTCAGATGTAATTATAAGTCTGTCTTTTACTTTGTGGCGTCTCACAACCAAGAGACTGCAGAAGTCTTAAATGGTGAAAGGGGGCGAAGCTGCACACCAGTTTCTTTCTTTTTTCCTCCAAAAGATGTATGTCTAAGGTGCAGGGCTCCAACAAGTATCTGCGAGGAAGACCTCAATGCCGCCTCAGCAGTTATGGAGACTCCTCAATAACTCCTCCTCTACAAACAATAATTTATCTTCTATACACTTTGTAGATAAACAATAGAATGTGAATATTCAATGAGCAATGCTGGTTCGTTTTACTTTACTTTTCAGAGCTCCTATGATCAAATGATCTTGAGCAATGACTAAAAAGAATATTATTATTTACTAAAGGAAAATATGCTAGACAGAAATGTAGCTACCAAGTAGGTTGTGTTTGGGTCATAGTCTAGTAACAAGTAAGGTACATTATCCCCTTGACGTTTATTAGACGAGAAATGTATTAAAAGTGGTGAGATCCAGAGGTTTCTAAAAACAGAAAAAAACAACATTCCAATATATTGTGAGACACAGTGTCAATTTTACCCTGAACATAAGAGCAGAGATTATCTGAATATGATGGAACCTGCCCTGCAATACTTCAGAGGGGATGGATTCAGGCAGGCTAAATCAAATGACTTAACATGGTGGGGGACTGTTAGGTATCTCATGTATAACGGCAGAGTCCAAAGTGGTAAAATACCAAAAAGCTGACTCTGCAAGAGCGAATCATCATGCTGTTATAATCCAGCCCTGTAAGGTGATGCTGGACAAGTGAAAATGTCTTTGCCTTACCTAACAAGAAGATATCTTTAGTTATAAGCTCTAGGTGCCTTAATCTAGCATCTACTGTCTTCATCCATTGAGATTGTTTAAGAAATAATAGCAGACCTTTAGCTTCTGAAGCAAAAATGATCCTTAGTCTTAGCTTAAAAGTACTGAGCCATGCTTGGGTTTCCAATGACTTTCGGCTAAGGTCTGAGGGATATATCTGAGATGCAACGAGGATTATCCTCTATACGAACTGACACAGGGGATGATCAAAAGATTCTGAGATTGCTGAAATCCTGGTAGCAACACCATAAGGTAACTGGGGTATTACTTTGGTGTTGAATACCTGGATTGCAGTAAGGATATATTTTTCTCCCCTTGTAAAGAAGAAGCGTGCTATTGCTCTGGAAGCAGGCTTAATTTTATTAAAAGCAAAATTTTATTAAAAGCAAACCTGGAAAGGTTTGAAGAAAAAACAATCCTCAGGGAGCAGAAATTCCATGTTCAATGTCTGAGTTTGTCATAGTCCATTTGGAAAGACCCAGGTTGCCATTTTTAGAGCAAACCAAGGTTTTAGATTAGTTATAGATTATTTGCAAAGTGTTCTGTCTTTTAAAATATCGACAGAGTGGGGTGGATAAGATTAGGACATCAAGCATATGCAGAGCATAGTCATCAGAAGGCTGGTAAAACTATGAAATGTTGGAAGTACCTTCTGCCAAAATTCCAAACTGGGCTGCAGGAGTACTTTGCTTTTATGAACTTTGAGGAAGAGTGGATCACACCATGAGTGTACCAAATTCACATTCCCAAAGGAGAGAGCAGTACTCAAAAATGCCAGTTTAAATGAAAGAAGGTCCAAAGAACATAATGGTTCAAATATTTTACTCGCTAGTAGGGAAGAGGATCTATTAAAGAGATAGATCCTGAAGGAATGGGCGAAATAACACTTTGAGAAATCTCTTCATGCCCTGACCTGGATAGCGCTGGCAAGTGCGATCTTGTCAGATCTCGGAAGCTAAGCAGGGTCGACTCTGGCAAGTACTTGGAAAGGAGACCTCTTTGGAATATCAGCAGTCAGGAGGTGAGGGCAGGCTTTATTCAGCCACCTCTCTGAATATCCCTCCAGGCCTCCAGTAGGGGTCAGTCACCAGAGGTCACCATGACTTCCAGGTGCGCGCACACTCACACGCACATACCAACTTGGAAAATAAATTTTATTAAAAAAAAAAAAAAAATACCAAAAAAGAGAGATATCTTTTCATAAGCAGCTTGAAAAGACATTTGTTTTGTCCTATATTCTCTTCAAGTGGCAAGAAACCAGTTGAGTAACTGGTGCCTGCTTCTCTTCCCTAAATATCCCTTCCTTAATTTCACCTTTTCAGATGGAGAGCAAAATTTTTACACCAGAATGTACAGCCTTTCTATCAGAATCCCTAGGTGGGGAGGTATAGCATATCAATTATTTCTTTGAATTTCTCCAAAACAGGGATTTGCTCCACTGAATCCAAGACATGCTATGCCTTTTCTTCTTTAGATGGTACTATGAGTGATTCACTCTAGGAACAATCTCACGCTTGGTCTGGATCAGAGCAGCCTCCCAACCCAAAGACAGAGTTTTCGAAATCCCTCTCAACACACACCTTTCAAACGTACTTTCTGAGTCCCCCTGCAGCAGTCATCTATTTAGCAAATGATGACATAGAATCTTTGCTCACAGCCATGTGTCTGCAGCTGTACGTACAAGTCACTAACCCAACACAAGCATCAGAAGAGATCTAGAACAAGGTTGCCTCAATCTGCATCCTAAAACCTGCTACCCAGTAAGCAGGCAAAGAGGGGAGAGGAAATCACTGTGGTCAGAAGCTCTCACATGTTTCCTGACTCCTTGCAGTTCCCATGGTGCGTATAGCAAATGGCAACTGGTACACTAACCTCTGCTGCAAGGAGGAAACTGTCTGCGGCAACAAGTTCTGGGACCTCATGCCACTTTACAACTGCATTGTGCCTCCTAAGAGGTCCCACTCCCGTTTCAGAACAATGGTCTTAAATGTATCAGAAGGGTTTTTTTAGGTCTGAACCATTTGGGGAACAGTTAACATTCCCTTTCTTGGGCTTTTTTGAATCCAGGTGGAAGAGTTGGGTACCAGGATCTGTCCAATACTCAAACTCTTGCCACAAGTGCTTATAGGAGCTGGCATGCTGGAAGAAAGCAGTTTACATGACAGTTTGGGCAGATGCATTTATGTATCAGGTAGCACCTTTTCCCACAAGGCAACTTTTGGCTTAGATTCCCTGATCACCCTTTTATTTTTTGCCATACTGGAGACTAGAACCTTGGAGACTCCGGGTTCAAATCCCCACTGTGTGATGGAAGCTTGATGGGTGACCTTAGGCCAGTCAAAACTTAAGGGTAGCCTAGCATACCCTCACAGGGAGGTTGTTAAGGATATAATGGAGGAGACAAAAATGATTTTAGATTCTTTGGGTCCTCATCAGGTAGAAAGCTGGGAGAAGGAGGAGATGGAGAAGAAGATGATGATGATGATGAAGAAGAAGAAGAAGAAGATGAAGAAGAAGCAGGAGGACGAGGTTGGATTTATACCCTGCCCTTCACTACCTGAAGGAGTCTCAAAGCAGCTTACAATCCCTTTCCCTTCCCCTCTCCACAACAGACACTCTGTGAAGTAGGTGGGGCTGACAGAGCCCTCTTGAGAACTGCCCTTGAGAGAACAGTTCTGGAAGAACTTATGACTGACTCAAGGTTACACCAGCAGTTGCACTAGGACATATCCTAGTGTTTTAAGCCATCACCTAAACATGTTTAGTGGTCATTAGACTTCACAACTGTGACCCCCTCTCCTTGTGCCATAAAAACTCACAAAGTACTGAGAACCACCTGCCTATAGGGACAGCAAAATGGCGATCAAAACAACAATTAGTCACTGGCAATACCATCATAAAAAAGAAACCTTGTTAAATAGTCTATTTTTGAAGTAAGAAAAGCAGAATCTTTTCAAGGTCATGCTGGAAAACAGAAAACAAGCAAGTTATAAGCCCTGACCAACCTTCAACTGAGACAATTGGTGTTGAAAACATTCATCAAAGAGAAGGGAATGGGTATGTTATGTTCCAGGCACTCAAAACTTTTGTGATTGGTCCTGTGCAAGCACAGATGCCGTTTTGGGGGCTGAACGGAGGCCATGAAGGAAAACAATGAAGATGTCAGACAAACTTCCTGGCATTCAGTGCTGAGCAGACGCCACTAAATCTTACAGATAAATCCACACTAGACAAGGCAGAGGATTTATTGTTGTAATGGGCTGTCTCAGCAATCCAAAATGGCAGCTAAGAAGCTGGCAGAAAGTGGAAGCAGAAATTACAGAATCAGGTGGTACTGGTCAGCTGGAATTGAACCAGAAGGTGCCCTAAGGCAGAGACAGCTATGTCGTAGCAATAATAGAAAGGTTAAGATCAGTGGTCACAGATCTTGAATGGCAAGGAAAGCTCTGAAAAATCTTCTCATGGCTCCTAATCTGAAGTCTGGAATGGTACGATCCAGGGACAGTTTCACCACCTCAGGGAGGCCTACGAATACTTGTACAAAACTCTTGGGTGTTTAAGCAAAGGCTGGTTTGTGCCAGGTTCCAGCCAATGTTGTACACATCTGGTTTTTGTGGTGAGCTTCTTCTGAATTTAACTGGGAAGAAAAAGAAGTATTGTGGAAATAAATGTGATCTCTTGAGTGGGCCCTGGGATGTAGTAATTTTTACACATTCAAAACCAACCACATTTTGTTTTGAATTTTGTTTATTGCAAATTCAAGTTTACATCTAATTAATATACTAAATAATCTTAGAAACCTTACAATCTTATGGATATAATAATCTTACAAAAAAAAGACATAAAAAGAAAGGGGGGGATTGTGTGTATATATACACACACCAAATCCATCACGATTTCAGTCACACAGAGCTAAAACAAAGATTCCAAATTTACTGTTAAGACTGATACAAAACATCTTCAGTTCCATTTTATTTGTATGTGTTAAAACAATTGATTATATGTATGTTAGAATTTCTTCCTTAACCTGCTCTTTAGATTTATATCTGTTCTAGGACTTAATAAATGGAAGCCAAACCTCAACATGCCTTTTCTGAGAATTGATTTTACCCTCCCAAATCTTCTTGTATGCTGTAATTTTTCCACATATCTTATGAACACATTCCTCTATGTCAGGCAGATATGGTTGCTTCCAAGCCCATGACAACAGTTGTCTGGCTGCAACCAGTATATTTTAAGAGCATATTTTCTCTCCCTTGAAATACCTTCTGGTAAAATACTTAACAGGGCTATCTTAGGTGAACATGTTATTTTGCTGTTTAAGATGTTATTTATCTCCCTACATAGGTTGGTCCAAAAATCTTGAGCCAGTGGGCAAGCCCACCAAACGTGAAACAAAGTACCTATTTCTTTGTTACATCTCTTGTATAATTTAGAGGCACCTGCCAACACTCGTACACCTTTCTGGTGTAAAATACCACCTATACATAATTTTAAAAATGTTTTCTTTTATTCCTGTATTTAATGAAACCTTGACCACATCCTCATGAAATTCCTGCCACAGATCCTCTGATACAGTTATCTGAAAAGATTTTCTCCCATCTGTTCTTATAGGTAGTATTTCTACCTTCTGGTGCTGCCAGCAGGCTATAAATAATTGCTACCATTTGCCTACACAATTCTATATTACTTAAGATACATTAATATTTGTTTAGCAGACATAGAATATCCCATCGAATTAATCCGGTTTGAATAAAACTTCTTATTTGAAGATATTAAAAGAATGCTAAGGGGGTCTCACCAGCTTCTACCTGAAGTTTTTCAAAGAATTTGATAGTTCTATTTTTTTTAAATCAGCTATTATTGTCACTTTTATTTCATTCATTCATTCATTCATTCATTCATTCATTCATTCATTCATTCATTCATTCATTCATTCATTCATTCATTCATTCATTCATTCATTTGTTGAACTTTTATCCTCCCCTCCCCGGCACTGCAGGGCTCAGTGTGGGTTACAACAAGAAATAAAACAATCCACAATTAAACAATCAACATTGCTTGACAAAACAATAAAAACAATAATAATCAATACAATATTAGATGGCGATCTGACATAGTTCAGGATTGCTCCCAGAAATTATTGCATGTAACACACCCATTATGGACCAGTTCTGGGTAGTAGGCAAAAGCCAACACCATACCAGATAGGACAGTATAAACAATGCAGCAAGGTAGGACAAGTCTCTCCCATACACTGAAATCAGTTGTCTTAAAAGCCTCCACAAATTCTCTGTGATGTAATACTGGTATGCATGGGGAGCCATACAGCATTTATTTTTTGCTCTGGTCCCATGATTTGGTCAATGCCATGAGGATATACATTATACCTGGATCATCTCTTTGCTGCTGTTCTTCCACACCCAAATATCAAGAGGGCAAGAAAGACCATATTGTTCTATCTCCGAAACCACATCTGTCTTATCCTTTGCAAACCAATTAGTTATCACAGCTAGCCTAGAAGCAAGATAATATCTTTCAATGGAGGGTGCCATCAGGCCACCATTCTCGTGTTTGTTGGAGCACTTGATTTCTAATTCTGGACTTTCTATTATCCCAAATAAATCTATTAAACATTTGTTGAATTTAACACAGGACTTTTTACTAACAATGAAAGTGTCATGATTATAGAAAGGAATCTCAGTAATATTTTCATCTTTATGAGGATAATTCTACCCAACCAAGAGAGCTTATATTTTGACAAATTCTTTAAATCATATTCAGACTGCTTAATAACTGGATATACGTTTTGCTGCATCGTGGAGCCTAAATAATTAGAAATAAGAATATCTAAATGTCTTATCTTTTCACTCTTCCATGATGCGAAAATCAACCACATGTTTAACATTGGAAATACACCTGGAGTTTCTAAGCATCAATGATTAACTATATATTAGAGTTTCAAAGCCTACTTCAGTTTGCTTAAGCTCAGCACAGGCATGAGAACTGGAGAATGAACACAGACACATATTCACAGAGCTGAAGTCTAGCCTCCAAATAACTTAGCAAAACTACAAAATTTTAAGTACTAAAAGTTCTAAATCTGTACCTTAATTTTTTAAAAAAAACCATGACCAGACATTCAGATTTTAAATGGAAATATTTGCATATAAAGTTGGGGATCTGGATGAGAAAACAATTCCCCAAATATGTTTTGGGTCTGTTAGTATTGACTCAATAAAGGAAGCTGCAGCCTTCAGTCCGAAACACCAGATCGGCTCTTAGCGATAGGATGTTTTGGAGGTCATTAATTAATAGGGTCGCCATAAGTCAGAAGAGACTTGACATCACTTAACACACACACACAGTATCTCAATAAAGGTCATGCCTCTTCCCAGACTCTTCCTGCTAAGATATGGCTCTTTAATTGAGCACTGATACTCTTTGGGATCCACAGTGCAATCCTATGCAGAGTCACTTTGATAATTCAGTGGTCTTAGACTGGAGTCATTCAACATAGGCTTGCGTTGCTGAACTCTTCTAGAGTTCTGACTCACCCTCTCATATTTTAGTGCTGTATCTGGTTAATGTAGTCAATTTCAGCACATCTATAAAGCTAATGGAGCTGCAGTGGCTCAAGTGGTTAAGACGCTGAACTGCAGGCTGTGGAAGGTCAGTAGTTCAGCAGTTCGAGACCCGGGTGCTGCATGATGGAGTGAGCTCCCGTCTCTAGTTCCAACTCCTGCCAACCTAGCAGTTCGAAAGCAAGAAATTGCAAGTAGATAAATAGGTACCACTTCGGTGGGAAGGTAACAGCGTTCTGTGCGCCTTGATGTTTAGTCATGCCGGCCACATGACCACAGAAACATCTTCGGACAGCGCTGGCCCTTCGGCTTGGAAACAGAGATGAGCACCGCAACCCTAGAGTTGGATTCGACTGGCTTACGAGCAAGGGAACCTTTACCTTTACCTTTTTATAAAGCTAATAAGATGCTGAATTTTGCCTCTCTAGTATCACCTGTTTCGTTTTGATCTTCATTTTCTTCAATATTCACATCGTTTTCCCCACACAGAAATATCACAGCAAGCATTAAGATGAGCTGACAGGTCATAAACGAGAAATAATGGTCAGTAGCCCGGTTCCCACATGTGGAGCAGTCTGATCCAGTTCTCGAAGGAATTTGCTTTGGGAACCAAGCTCTCCATTTTCATTAAGAACGTGAGGACAAGAACTCCCATTTTATAAAATTCACACATGCTCTGAAGGAAACAGTGGCTCAAGGGAATAGAGAAAAGTGAAACGCTTTGGAATGATGCTAAGAACTTCTCTCCAGCTAATTCAGATTTAATGTAGGGCAATAAAGTGAAGGACAACAAAAGAACACATAGCTTTAACAATGCAGGTAACAGAAATACTAAAACAAGGGGGAATAGGGCCTTAACGATTAAACTATTTTGAAAAGCCGCTGTCCTTCTTCAATTCATTTAATCAGCACCTTATTTATTTTGAACTTTGCAGACATATTTATTACTTGCTTCTCATATGAAGTGCTTATGAGCCAAATTGTGTGTGTGTGTCAAGTATGTGTTAAGTGCCGCTAAGTAATTTCCAACTTATGGCAAACCCGTGAATGAACATTCTCCAAAACATCCTGTTTTGGCCTTGCTTAGGTCTTGCAAACTGAGGGCCCTGGCTTCCTTTATTAGTCAATCCATCTCATGTTGGGTTAGGGATGCCAGCCTCCAGAGGGAACCTGGAGATCCCCTGGAACTGCAGCTCTTCTCCAGACTTATACAGAGATCAGTCCTCCGGAGAACATGGCTGCTTTGGAGGGTGGACTCTAAGACACTGTACCCCACTGAGGTCTCTGTCCCCACCCCGGCTCCATTCCCAAATCTCCAGGAGTACCCCAACCTGGATCTGGCAACCCTACCCCCCCATCCCCCACCGACTGCCAGGAGGGACCTGGCAACCCTATGTTGGGTCTTTCTCTCTTCCTACTGTCTTCAAATTTTCCTAGTATGGTTGTCTTTCCCAGTTTGGTGTAGGAGAGCCAGTTTGGTGTAGTGGTTAAGTGTGTGGACTCTAATCTAGGAGAACCGGATTTGATTCCCCACTCCTCCACTTGCAGCTGCTGGATGACCTTGGGCGAGCCATAGTTCTGTCAGAGCTGTTCTTGAAAAAGAGCAGTTCTCTCAGAGCTCTCTGAGCCCCACCTACCCCAGAGGGTGTCTGTTGTGGGGAGGGGAAGGGAAAGGAAAGGAGTCTGTAAGCCATTCTGAGACTCCAAGTGAAGGGCGGGGTATAAATCCAATCTCCTCCTCCTCTTCTTGTCCTTCTTCTTACATTATAACTTGTGACCAAACGTCAATCAATCAATGTTTATTTATGGTCCAAGACCAATGATCAAAGAGATGCGACCAAACTTGTGGTCACCAAACAAGTTACATTATGACTTGTGACCAAAGTATGATAGCCTTAGTTTAATCATTTTAGCTCCTAGGGAAAGTTTAGAATTGATTTGGTGGAGAACCCACGTGTCTTTTGGGCAGTCCATGGTATCTGTAAAACTCTCCTCCAACACCACATTTCAAACAAATCAACTTTCTTCCTGTCAGCTTTCACACCCATTGTCCAGTAATAGGGAATACCATGGCATGAATTAACTTGATCTCACACATCATATCAGGCACGTGACCACCCCAGGGACTTAGTCAGATGTCAGCTGTGAGCTCCCCAAGATAAATCAGTTCTCAAGCATGATTCAGATCATTATCACAAATCATGGAGAGAAGGGGGTTCCTGCCTCCTCAAGCTAAGCTCCTGGCATGAAATAGGGAAATACTTACCGGGTTGGCAGCTGCATGCGTAGCTGACTAGGAGACATGCAGCTAACAATGGAGTAAATATCCCTTGGGACCATTTTGAGTCAGGAAAACAGCACAGGGAGGGGGAGACAGGAGCCCATTCTCCTCACAAGCTGCAGTCTCAATGCAAATCAGAGTCCCATGCACTTGAGAACTGAACTCACATGGGAAACTCATCTGACTGTGAGTCCTTATGGCAGTCACATGTCAAATTTAACATGCAACTTGGTCCTCAGAGCAGTAGCCTTTGAGTCTGACAACAGCCCCGTGAGGAAAGTTAGACTGAGAGAGATAATGACTCACCCAAGAACACTCAAAGTAATTAACAGCAAAAGACAGGGTTTTTACCAAGCCATTTTGTGTTTTTACCAAGCCATTTTGGAAAATGCAGATTCTTATAAAATAGAAGGGGATAGCTGTACCTGCTAGAATTTCCTCTTCTGAGTCACTATTAAAGTACAGATGGCACCTTAAAGATTAACAAAAGATAAGTGCTAAATTCTTTTTTTTTAAGGCAAATATTTGCATACACGGTTGGAGATCTGGATGAGAAAATTCCAATATAAACTTTCATTTGTCTTTAAGGTGGTGCTGCAAGACTTCAGTTTATTTTTTTCTGCAGCAGAATTACACAGTTAGAATTATTACTATGAGAGAGGGCCTCTGCTGCTTTGCAAATACAGTTAATACCTTCTATAATACTGTGGACAAGGCTTTTTTTGGTAGAAAAAGCCCAGCAGGAACTAATTAGCATAATAGGCCACACCCAACAGCAGAATCTCATTAGCATATTAGGCCCCACCCCCAGCCCTCCCCTTGGCTTGCCCGGGCAAGCCCCCCCTTGAAGGGAAGGGAAAGCAGCTTAAACTGCCTGCCTTTGGCTTGCCCGTGCGCCCCACGGCTGTGGGGAGCCCGGGCAAGCCGGCCCTTGGACAGGCCAGGGAATGCACGGGAAGGCATTTAAATGCCTCCCTGGTCCTTCCAGGGCCCCCTGGCCTACCCGCCTTGGAGTCGTCAGGGGGTGGGTGTCGCTTTTTAGGCCTTCCCTCTGTAGCCACGCACACAGAGGTTTTGGCTATAGTGGTTGTGGCCAACTTAGAAGCCAGCCGGAACTCCGTTCCTGTGCGTTCCTGCCCAAAAGTAGCCCTGACTGTGGATATGTTCCTGGAAACAGACTGCCATGTGAAACAGCACTGGCATTGGCCAGCTGACTGCCCTTGTGTGGCTTCCATGCTGGAGCATTCTCTGGGTCACTTTTCACGTTGAGGCGTCCTTTTGGAATCCCTGGGGCCACCTTCTCCATCCACCACACAGCTCCTCCTGAGGCCTAGTTTCTCAGGCAGTCAGCCCCACCTTCTCACCGCTTCTGGCCCAGCTGTCTTTTAGCTCCAGCCATGCCAACCATGCTGTGGAGCTGCCATTCAGCCTCCTCACCAACAGGAGGAAGAGCACAGTAACAAAACAGTGATACCGGAAGCCACATTTTGTGAGGCGTTACTGTAGTCATTCTGTAACCCAGTTTATTTTATGATACGAGGGGGTCTGAGGCGAGGCTTTCAACATTCAAACCGCATGCTCAAGTCACTGCAGAACACCGAATGTGTTTAATTCCATTTGTAACATTCAGAAAACATAAAATTACATTCCGATACCATTATGCATTTTTTTGATACTGTCCATGGGGTTTTCTGGAGAAAAGGAGTACAACAAGGATGTATATTGTCACCTTGCTTATTTAATATATATGCAGAGTACATCATGCAAAATGCTGGCCTGGATGAATCACAAGCGGGAATTAAGATTGCTGGGGGAAAGATCAACAACCTCAGATATGCAGACGATACCACTCTAATGGCAGAAAGTGAAGAGGATCTAAAGAGCCTCTTGCTCAGGATAAAAGAGGAGAGCGCAAAAGTGGGCTTGAAGCTCAACATAAAAAAAACTAAGATCATGGCATCCGGTCCCATCACTCCTTGGCAAATAGAAGGAGAAGTTGTGGAAGTAGTGACAGACTTCACGTTCCTGGGATCCCAGATCACCGCAGACTGTGACAGTAGCCATGAAATTAAAAGACGCCTGTTCCTTGGGAGGAAAGCGATGGCGAACCTAAACAGCATGATAAAAAATAGAGACATCACCCTGCCAACAAAAGTCCGCATGGTCAAAGCAATGGTATTCCCAGTAGTCATGTATGGCTGCGAGAGTTGGACTATAAGGAAGGCTGAGCACCGAAGAATAGATTCTTTTGAACTATGGTGCTGGAGAAGACTCTTGAGAGTCCCTTGGACTGCAAGAAGATCAAATCAGTCAATCCTAAAAGAAATCAACCCTGACTGTTCCCTGGAAGGCCAGATAATGAAACTGAAGCCACCAAATGAGAAGGGAGCACTCACTGGAGAAGACCCTGATGCTGGGAAAGATTGAAGGTCAAAGAAGACGGGGACGGCAAAGGATGAGATGGTTAGACAATGTCATAGATGCAACGAACATGAAATTGAGCAAACTTCAGAGGACGGCAGAAGACCGGAAGGCCTGGTGTCATTTGGTCCATGGAGTCGGACTCGACTGTGCGACTGAACAACAACAACCATTATGCATTATTCTTTATAGCAAGAGATATCAAGGACAGAGAGAGAGGAGGAGGGAAGCAAACTATGCACAGTGATGAACTAGTTGTGTAGAGAGAGAGAGACCATCTAGTATGAGATAGTGAGAAAAAAATATCTACCTCTGAATAACTAAGCAATTATGACAACAAGATAATGAGCGTGAAACTTCCTGGGAAGAATGGGATTTAGCTTTCTCTCAAGAGAAAGGGGGGGCATACAATGCAAAAAAACCCAAATGAACCAATCAATTTTCCCTAAAAGCAATTTTGTTAGCAGCTAAATACTTGATTCAGTCATGCTGATCTCAGTGACACAGTGAAGATTTTCACATTACCGTTCTAAACCGGATGATATTCGTTGTTGGTCCGATTTCAAATACAGTGATACAGGGATGGGGGCTTCATACAGTGAATTTCCTTGCATTAATGAGCCATCTCTTAAGTGCTATGGTAATTTCAAACAGTGCCGCTTTCTTCCATGCCCCTTTTCACTGTGCAATCTTCTTTGAACTTTTTTTTAAACATTCTGAGTTGAGCACAAAGCGCTAAAGTGCTATAGTGGCATCACTGAGATGCCTTGACTCCACTGACTCAATGGTGCCACTATAAGCACTGAAGTGCTATATTGGTTTAGCGATATAGTGCTCAATTTAGAACATTTTTTTAAAAGTCTGTGGAAGATGGTGTGGAGAAAAAGGGTGGAGGGAAGCGGCATTGTAGGAAATGCTATGGACATTTTAAACAGCATACCACAGCAATTCAGAAGTGCAGTGAAGGGGTAGAAAATGGAAGAAAGCAGTTTCCCTCAAAAGCATCTCAACCACACTTTGCTAACTCGACACAAGTGGGTTTGTATGAACAGGTAAATATATTCCACTAGCGGCTGGTTACTAAAATGGGTCTGTCTGAAATAACAGAAAAACTCTATTAGCAATCAGTTACTAAAACGGAATACAAAGGCAGTTTGAACATAGCAAGTCTGGGTCCCCACTGGAAAGAAAAGTAGGGTATAAAAAAACTGAATTTATAAAATAAAATTCCTGCCAGAGACTGCTAAAAATCTCACACAGCCAGCAGGCCAACACATATCTGGTGGACAATGAAGGTAGATTCAGGTGGGTAGGTGTGTTGATCTGAAGGAAAAACAAGCTTAGTTTATATGGTTACCATTTCTTCCATCACTATGTTTCCCCCTGGAATTAAACCCAAACAAATGTTAACTATATAAACTAAGCTTGTTATTCCTGTTTCGTCCTAAAATCTGTTAAATATCTTCATTATGCTGTATGCTAATTTACTGCTCACCCTCTACCTATATGTGTGGACCGGTAATTTCCATTTCATTGTATCTGAAGCAGTGTGCATGCACACGACAGCTTATACCTTCAATAAAACTTTGTTGGTCTTAAAGGTCTGAAAGATGACACTGGACTCAAACATAGTTCTGCTGGTGGACAATGGTTAGCTGGGTGGGTACCAAGTTGGTCAGGGTCTATATGCAAGAAAAGCTAACTGATGCTAGGCCTAAAATGCCTCTTTCCCCCTTTTTTGAGAAACATAAATAGTGGTATGTGAAATGAAGCATTTTCTGTGTCTCAAACTTTAAGCTGACACTTTCAGCTTTCTGTTTACATGTTAAAGATAACTGGCTTTGTAATGTTTCCTGGAGGGATCTTTCTTTCCCACTGAAAATTGTTAGGTCAGAATGGGCCCTGCCTGAGGTTGCCAGAGCTGGGTTGGGAAACAGCTGGAGATTTTGGGGCTGGAGGCTGGGGAGGAAAGATTTTTTGGAGGGGAAGGGCCTTAGCAGGGTACAATGCCACATAGGCCACACTCCAAAGCAGCCATTTTCTCCAGGGGGACTGATCTTAGCAGTCTGGAGATAATTTGTAATACTGGGAGATCTTCAGGCCCCACCTGGAGGTTGGCAGCCCTAGCCCTGCCCATCAAGCTGATTCTATGTCATTCATAGGGGCCTGAATTGAAATTGCCTTCTTTTACCTTGTGACTGGTGGTCTTAACTCTCTCTCACTGGCTTACCAGGCTTCCAAAAAAGACCCCAAGATTTCAACCCACCTGAAACACACACATTTGGCACTCTTGTAAGTCAGAGAAGGATCTTGCCTGGAAAATGCCTAGAGTGAATGGTCTGGTAGTAATAGTATGCCTAAAGTACAACAACTGGCCTCCTGGCCCTTCTCCAAGATGGAGAAGCCACATCACTCAGGCCAATTTTGTAATGATCTGAGAACAAAGGATTATCTGGAAGTAATCTCTCATCCGTAGCTGGATTTTTCCATCAAGCACTATGGGTAAAAACAATTGCTTATGATATTTCTTTGCCACTTTGCCTCATTGCTCAAAGTGGTATACAACAGGAGCAAATTATATCCCCGTACTCCCCCTCCTCATTCTTATAAAAGGTGTTCTGTTCCCTACAATGGCCAGGAAAAGTGTTCCAGGCACCTGAAATACTAGCCCATAGCAGCTCTTTTTTTAAAAAAAATACTCTTTTCTGCTTCTGGACTTATGGGAGGCGGGAGAGAAGGGGAATAAAAAGAACAAAGGTAAGCCCAAGGGTGCCAGAAGAGGGAATGGAACCATGAACTAAGGAAAGTGCAGATGTTTACCAGTCCTCCTGATCCTCCAGTGCTGTGACTGCTATTGTAGGTGCAGAAATTCCTTCATTTTAATAAAGGCAGCCAGTCACAGACCCTGCCTTCCAATGGCCCCGCCCACTTCCTGAAAAGTATGGTGGGCACCAGGACATGTACCAGCAGGCGCCATTGGGTTATACTGGGGAACACTAGTGAGGGACTGAACCTGTCTGAAACTTGCTGCTAAGCACACGGTGTGACCCCACAGGCAGGGTTCTCCATCATATGGATTTGCAATGTGTATTCCAAAATATAACAGAGATTTTATTACACTCCCAGGCTGCACTGCAGATGCTTATTCTAGCATTTAGAGCTACTGCTCTTGGCACTCCATGCTACAGACTGGGGATAAGAAAAGAATCGGGACCGGTTGTTCAGTTTGCACAACCGGCTTCTGATTTCTGAAGTAGAGGGAAAAGCAACGAGAAATATTTGCAAAATTCACCCCAAGCTTAATGGGAAGGGGGTTTCAATTATGTAACTCTAAGCAGCGGATACCTGCAGACATCCTAGTCACTCAGATAAAAATTTCTACCCAAGCGGGGGGGGGGGGGGGGGGGGAGGTAGGAAAGATGATAAGCTTTGTCCATTAGGTGCCCCTAACATGCAGTGTCAAGAAAGGCTTGCCTGCAAGGAGACCCTTGATGTTCACAAGAAAATGCATTTCATACACAGGTGCCTTCTTACAGGTGGTGCATAGAGGGTAGGTTTGCTGGAAAATTGAAAAATTCCATGAGTCAATCAGGTGTTTCAGGACTCCAACTCATAAGAGCCTTGAATTTCAAGCCAAATTCTGCTTTTAGTGAAATTCAGCAGCAGACTCATTTTTTGCTCGACAGACTTCTTTCAGCACGGTAACTAGATTTACTTTAGCCCAACATAGAAGAACATTTGAAATAAAGTTAGAGAAATCCTGGTTTTTATACTTACCCTGTCTCTGTATCATTTGTTACACAATGAAATGTGAAAGGCCCAAACATCTGGACCCCCAGAATTCCATACAGAAGAAGAAAGAACAGCAAGAATATCGAAACACTCCAGATCTGTTCACCGGAACGCCTGGCCAAAAGCAAAAATAAAAAGAATATGCATTCAATGCCCATTTAATGAGAAATAGAGAAACCATATATTACTATTTATTGTTCATTTCTAAAATAATAGACACTGTACAAAACAATTCAAGACAGGTCATGTCTACATGCTTACAATCTGATTTTAGATCTATGAATAAGAGATTCCAAAGGAGAGGGGGCAGGCAGGTGTCTGAGATCAAGAAAAAGGCTGCGGGGAAGAATCCATCCATGAAGTAGTGTTGCTGGTACCTTGTTAGAGAATGAACTTGATATTTTGCTTTATGGACTATATTTATTGCTACACACAATGGACTGTGCACACACACACACAGGCTCAGAAAACTGTACATTTTAAGTCACCTGTTGTGATGCAACACATAGAAGGTGCCTGCACAAGCCTTACACGTGTGAATAAGGTTTAAGCTACACAGTTATCAGCATGGTGAAGAAGCACACACACCCATTATTGTGAGCTGTAAGAAACAATAGCTTGAGCAGAGACAGCCCCCATTGCAGAATTATTTGTGGTCACGGAGGACACATCACTGCTTTGTTCCTGCATTGGTATTTCCTGCCAAATGGACATTTGGTTCAAAAAGAGAATGGCCAGCTTCATCAACACTACAATGGAGCATCCTGACGCCAAGGTTTTCACACATGCCCAGATGCCATCCTTTGAGTAAGGTTTTAGATTACAATATTGGCCACTCCTTATAGGTAACCTCCCACTCCTATAGGAAAACCAATAGGATTGTTTTTGGGACGGACTAACAGGTAGGTGGATCCATAGGTTGGAACAGTTACCACCCACCTAATGGATCCACTATAAAAGGTAAGGACCATTCACCTGGCCCTTCCTAGCTAGCAACCCCCGCAACAACCCCTGTCTGCTTTATACTCCCCTTGAGTCCCACTTGCTATCCCCAAACCCTTGCCTCTACTTTGATCTCTTGATCTGCAGCCAAGAGACCCCCACACAGTCCGGCTAAGTTCTGGTAGTGTGGATCCTAGTTTCTATTTCTTCCCATCCATTCTTCATTGGAGCAACTACTCTGCAAGATAGATAAGTATTGCCCACCATCACCCTACCTGCTAATGCAACTGTGCTAATTTTAATACTGTATTTCTAAGGAACTTGATTGAATGTGTCAGTGCATCAGTATTGTTTGCATGAGATTTATTTTCTTAAGTAAAGGACATCTATTTTAACCACAACCAGAGGTCATTTCGGGGGGGAACGTGGGGGAACACAATTCCCCCGGGTGAGGTGCAGGGGGGCGGGGCACACAACGAAGCCCCGCCCCCTTCTTCCGGCAGCCCCCTGCTTCCAGCCTCATTCTGTTGCAGGAGGAGGAAGAAGCAGGAGGGTAAGTTGGAGTCCTCCCCCTCTGCCTGGCTGAGGCCACTCCACGTGGCCTCCGCAAGGACTCCCAGTCCCATCCAGGAGCTTCCCCGAGGTAGCTGTGTTAGTCTGTTGCTGCAAAATAGTCCAAGAGTTCAAATAGCACCTTTAAGACTAACAAATAGCACCTTTAAGACTAACCTTTAAGACTAAGACTAACTGAGTGGTGGGTGCGGTCTTATGACACACTTCCGGTGATGGCAGGGGGTGTGGCATATGCTAATGAGTTATGGTAATGAGTTCCCCTAGCTCTTTTTCTACGAAACAACCCCTGACCACAACAGCCTCGAAATCTTTTACTGGTAACCCTTGGTGGGAACAGGACCTTGGTATAGTTGGCAAGGACCCATTTATAAATTGCCAATTGCTGTAAATAAAGCAATTCAGCTAACAACCTGGCAATTAGTGGGAGGGTTGGGTGGCACCCACCACCACAGAATAATTTTTTTAAAGAAAATGCAGCCTCATGTATTTACTAGAGGTTCTTACCAGAAGTAACAAAGGATAGCTCTAGGAATCCAGGAAGTGACAAAGCCCAGGAAGTCACAAAGGGTAGCTCTAGGAATCACTAGACACTCATGGTAAAACTAAAATAGAGTTTCTGATGATTCTTAGAGCTAACCTTCGTTACTTCTGGTAAGTACACGAGGCTGCATTTTTACAAAAAAAATTATCCCACCCTTGCTCCAAGTGGCAGCAGGCAATGGGACTGGGGGCAAGGAATCCCCCACTACCACCAAGGGCTTGGCAGTCCTACCATGAGGTTGCCAGAGGCAGGAAATGATACTGGACCTCTTGGACAGCCGTGGGAGAGGCAGGGCTGAACCAAGGCACCTCAGAAATAGACTGTCTCTGGCCCCTTCCCAGACCAAATTAAAGCATCATAAGAAAGGAAATGTTGCCTAGCTCCATGTCCCAACAATGGCCATGGCCCCTGGAATTCCCCTTCCTCTGAAGCCTGTGCATTTGAGCCACTGCAGGCAACATCTTTGAAGAGGTATTGCCTCCTAGGTGTGAGTGGGAAAGCCTTTTCTAAGATGGAATTATCCACCTGCTGTTTTTGTAAATATCTGCACTAAAAATAATTTAGCGATGTTCAAGTCTGCTGCCTGTTTAACTGGGAGCACTTTTTATTGGATCAAAATGTCTTCATCTGTAAACGTAGGCAATCAGTTGCCAACTCAAGTATATGTTCATTGAGCCTCTGAGATTTTGTTCTCGTGGGTCAGCAGATCCTGAGGAACATCATGGAGGCAAAAGGGTTTTTCCCCCCTGCAACAGGAGGGGTGAATCAGCAGAAATCTCTGCCATCTCTTCTACCAACAAACATTCCAGCAGAGAAGCTGTGCAGTTGGACACCCGGAAGTATCTAAGAGAACTTATCCCATGTAAAAGGTAAAGGTAAAGGTTCCCTTGCTTGAAAGCCAGTCGAATCTGACTCTAGGGTTGCAGTGCTCATCTCCGTTTCAAAGCCGAAGAGCCAGCGCTGTCAGAAGACGTTTCCGTGGTCATGTGGCCGGCATGACTAAACACCAAGGCACACGGAACGCTGTTACCTTCCCACTGAAGTGGTACCTATTTATCTACTTGCAATGTCTTGCTTTCGAACTGCTAGGTTGGCAGGATCCCATGTACAAGGATTGAAAAAACCATTTTTCCACAGAAGAATTACAACTCCAAGAAAAATCATGTTGACTGTGTAAAACAAAGGAGAAACAACTGTATATATATTGTGCATGTGCACACACGAACACACACAGACCCCTAGTCACTCAAAAACAAAGAAAGTCAGTGTGCAAAAGTAGCTAAAAATAAGGACCTTTAAATAGGAACTTTGGCTACTGCTGATCTAGATCACACCATCTCAGACCTGGTAGCACTCTTTGTCCCTATATATATAAATGTCTCCACTCCTGAAAATATGTTGGAGAGATCAATATTTTTAAAGGCCCCTGTACCATGTTTCTAGCCATTCACAATTTATAATCCACATCAATCTGAAATTAAGTAATGCATGATTATTTGGTTAGGATTTGGTTTATGATTAGGATAAACACAGCAATAAACTCTTGACCATATAACCTTAGCTTGTTATTTGGTTTTGGTTTTGCATATCTTAAAGCATCTTCATCATGTTGCATGTTAATTTGCTGTTCAACCTCTGTCTTTAAGTCTGAACTCTAGCTTCCTTTCCAATGTATCTGAGGAAGTGCGCATGCACACGAAAGCTCATATGAATAAACCTTTGTTGGTCTTAAAGGTGCTGCTGGACTCTAAATTTGTTCTGCTTCAGAACAACAGGGTTGACCACCTGGAACTATATACGGCAATAAATGAATAAATGGTACTTCTCTCCCCCCCCCATTTATACACTCGTACATACTCATGCTTACACACTCATACAGACCAGAGGTCATTTCGGGGGGGAACGCCCCGCTTCCAGCCCTCATTCAGCCAGGAGGAGGCAGGAGAAGAGGGAGGGTAAGTTGCTTCCTCCCCGCCTCTCCCCACCCCTGCCTGCCTGGGGCCAGGGAGGGCCTTGGCGGGGCTTCCTCGCACTCCCGCTGGCCTTGCAGGTCCACCGCCGGGCCCCTGATGTCAGGGGGTGTGGCATATGCTAATGAGTTATGCTAATGAGTTCCCCTAGCTCTTTTTCTATGAAATGACCCCTGATACAGACTAATGCAGCTACCGATCTTGATCTATACGCATGCTTAGATTTGGCAAAACAACACATCAGAACAAAAAATAAATGAACCACTTACTTTAAAATGTTGGTTATCCGGGTTCTTGGCAGCTCAAAACGGAAATAGATGCGGAATGCTCGAATCATAATAAGAGGCCTTGGTATCCTCAACATGCCCCATGGTGACATCTGATCAACAATCTCAGCAATTTCAAACACCTATGGGGAAAGAAAGGAATGCCTTTTTCCCTCTGATTTCTCTTATCATAAGATTATGGTTTTTATGGTTTTTAAAAAGCTACACTGAATCAGAAGGGTAGCTTGTATCCATCCTGCCCTGGATAGCCCAGACTAGCCTGATCTCATCAGAAGTTATGCAGGGTCGGCCCTGGCTACTATCTGGATGGGAGACCTCCAAGGAATACCAGGGTTGTGACACAGAGGCAGGCAATGGCAAACCACCTCTGAAGAAACCATCTCTTGCCTTGAAAACCCTGTGGGGTTGCCATAAGTCAGCTGTGACTTAACAGTACTTTCCTCCTCCACCACCATCAGTCTGTATCCAACCACTGCCGGTGATTTCAACCTGTTCCTCCCCCTCACTGCAGCCTCCAGACCTACTCAGTGATTTGTCTATGCAGGTCCTGCATCCCCAGTAAAATCTTTTCATTGGCCGAAAGGAGCCGCAGGAAAGAGAGGAATGCAGGGAAAATCCTTGCCCCTTCCACTGGCAGTTTGTTGGATACATGAGAAGTATTTTCAATAGCCATGTTTTAATATACTCGATTAAAGGATGGTTTCTATACCCTTAAACAATACATTTAACAATACTTCAGAAACTAATCTTGTAATTCCTGCCTCCCACTGTTGCCCACCGGTCTCCTGGGAGTAGGGGACTCTGAAGAATGATATGAGGGAAGTTTGCAAAGCAGGAGGGAATCAGCGGAAACTGCCAACTTAGTCCAGATCCAACCCACCATCTTAAAACTGGGGTGCAGATCTATTCCTATGGATCCTTCCGGGGTCCTAGCTACAGCCACATACAGCAACTGAAATGGAACATTGCAGAAAGCAATGCCAGAATTTAGTGTACTTTTTCTTTCATTCTTCGTCATCCACTGTAAAAATCAGGAAAAGCACTTTCTCTTTAAAAGTGCTCTACAACAGAAGACCAAAACTGAGATATAACTGGATATCTCAGAATTATAGGTAGCTATTTACTGCTGTCAAGAAACAGTCTCTTGCTGTTTTTTGCTATTAATGGTTATGAAAATAATTGTGCAACCCCCAAGCTGCAGCAGAATAATGAAAGAGGAGAGGAAAGCACAGCTTCACCCCCTGAAGACCACTGCCTGGACCTAGAGAATCTTCCATCTTGGCTTGACTCTGAGGAATACGAGCCACACTGCTGAAGACAGGTGTTGGCTACAATAGGAGGACAGATTCTCCGAGGCCAATCCTATGCAGAATTACTCTATCATTGTCTTCCACCTATGGTTGTTCCAACACTTACCCTCCTTCCCATTAATGTGTTTTGTTTAGGGGTTTTTTTTTAATATAAACATGTATTTTTAAAGTTCTTTTTAATGTTTTTGATTATTTGCTGTCTTGGAGAACCTAAGTTGGGTGGAAAGGTGGCATTAAAATGTTTTAAATAATAATCGAATTACTCCACTGTAAAATCATTAATTCCAATAACTCCCCATAGGATTGTACTGCCTTTAAAAAAAAAATCTTTAAACAGTATCCAGGACTTAGCTGGATGTATAAATTATATTCTAGTGTTCTTTCTAATACAATATCATTACCTGTAAAACTAATGATACCCAAAGACAAAACACCATGAATCCATCAAACACACACCAGCGGTCCTTCACATAAGAGGTATCCCCCTAAAAAGAAAAGAAATCAATAGGGAATAAGAGTTATTTGCAATCTTTAACCATTAATATTAAATGACATAATCAGGTACAATTTTTAAAAATCACAAGAATTTCAAATATGGTGAAGCAATTATATTCTATTATTTAGAATTATAACGTCAACAGGTTAAAATCTGTTTATTTAAGCAAATGATTACTGTATTCAAGACAGGAAGTTGCAAGTTTAGTTTCTTAGAAACGACTCCCATCAGTTTTTTTCAGAGATCAGCTTATATAGATCAATCAATTGATGCCCTACCCTCGTCCCCACTCTCCTTGATCCTGTGGGCAATTTTGAATTTTGAGAACAGGGAATGGGCACTATCACAAAATGGCTGCCATGGAGTGCTGGGGCCAATAATAAAAGATGAAGAGTTTCCAAGCTATTGATGTAGTTATTTCTGAGTGGTTCCTCAGTGGAACAGGCTTCCTCAGGAGGTAGTGGGCTCTCCTTTTGGAGGTTTTCAAACAGAGGCTAGATGGCCATCTGACAGCAATGCTGATTCTGTGAACTTAAGCATGAGAGGGAGGGCAGGAAGGGTTGCCTCAGTGCTTAGTTCTTGTGGCCCTTTCTTACACGTCCAGGGAAATGCTGATCACCACTTTGGGGTCAGGAAGCAATTTTTCTCCGGGTCAGTTAGCTGGGGATCCTGGAGGGGTTTTTGTCATCTTCTGGGCATGGAATAGCAGTCCCTGGGGGTGTGGGGGGGGGAGGTATTTGTGAATTTTCTGCATTGTGCAGGGGGTTGGACTAGATGACTTTGGAGGTCCCTTCCAACTCTATGATTCTATGGTACCCCCTCCAGACACAAAGGTGGTACCTGCTGGGCTTTTCTGAAGTAATACAAAGAGGAAGAGGAAAGGTGCAACTGTTTATTTATTTGAAGGAAGAGAACCTTTAAAGAAGCAAATGGGTGCCAAGAAACCCATCGGTGGGGACAATGATATCCACAGGAACCACTCTAGGGATCACTATTGGACACGTTTCTATCTGACAGCTGCTCACAAGGACCTGTGACGATTTGCCACAGATGAAGAAGAGTTGGTTTATATACCCCACTATTCTCTACCCTAAGGAGTCTCCAAGTGGCTTACAATTGTTCCCCTTCCCCACAACGGTCAGGCATCTTGTGAGGTAGGTGGGGCTGAGAGAGTTCTGAGAGAACTGAGACTGGCCCAAGGTCACCCAGCAGACTTCACGTGGAGGAGTGCGGAATCAAACCCAGTGCTCCAGATTAGACTCCGCCACTCTTAACCAGTACACCACGCTGGCTTTCAAAAGCCAGCATTTATAAGCTGTACCTTCCACTTCTTGCATTGTTTTGTGCCAATACATCTGGAGTAGAAGTGCGCTCTGGATAAACCAAGAGGAAGCAAAAGAACATCTTTCCTTCTAAGTTATACCTTACATGACCCCTTTATGGCCCCAACCCGCAACATACTTGACGGTTTGCTGTCTTGAGAGAGGCTATGCTGGGTGAAAAGGTTGCATAGAAATGTTTTAAATAAGTAGATATTAAGTGAACTGTTCAGGCAGATCTCTTCCAAACAGCATAACTGAATGTGCTGCACATTTGGTATTTATTTGCAGACCTTTTAATCCACTTTTCTCCGTCCACTGTGGATTCATATGCTTCCCCTCTCTCACTGAACACAGGAATATATTCTTGGAGAAGGGGCTGCAGTTACCGCCTGATAATGCCGCCTTTGCACTAACAAACTGTGGTAACCTGCAGCCACAGGAAATAGACGACTGATATCCTAAGGTCGCCTATTTTTCTCATCAACGCCTACAAAAGTACTTTAAAATGGAGCCTCTAAGTACACTCAAGTCCCCTTCCCATGTTAATAGCTCCTTCCCCACCAACACACTCACATGTTCTAGAGGTTGCTAAAGTAAGAAAAAGCATAACATTGGAAGGAATTATATGTGCCAACATGTGACTCGGATAAAGGTATGGCAGTAGTCTCCAGGACTTTCAGAATACCAATATCTGACTCATCAGTGACACATATGAATTAGGGGTGTGCACTTCAAATATTTTTCATTTTAATTTCATTTCATTATTTCAGAAAGGTCATGATTACTGTTACCCTGAAATTTCAGGAGTATTGAAACCATTTCATGAATCCATTTGGTTGATTATCATTGCTTATTTAAAAGAAAATTAGGAATATTAGGAATTCGTAGATATGGCATCCAGACTCCAGAGGACAGGTCTACCATCACTGTTTTTAATAGAACCTAAAATAACTTTTTTTTTAAATATCAGGATATAAATTTCAGGAATCCTGAAATTTCAGGAGTGCCTTTTGCAATTTTAGATAACTCCAAGTCTAGATGAAAAACAAAAACAAATGTCAAGTATAATCAATCATAGCTTGGAAATATCCGAATGCACACCCCTAATATGAATCTTCCTTTATTAAAAATTATGTTGGAAAATGCCAATAAATGAAAATTGTGAATGAGATGTATCCCTTACTTAGATTTCAGATACTAATGAACTCAAAATAGATAAAGCTGGTTCAAGGATAACTGAAACAGCTTTTTAAATCTGGGTCATAGAAATACCCACATTTAAATGTTACAAAACAAGCCCTTTCCAGGTATTATGTCACACGAAACAAGAAGCCAACAACTGCACTGTCAGAAACACACTGCTTCCCATCTGTGTGGCTATTTTCTCTGAAAAGGAGCACTATGAGTATTTGTATGCACATACAACTTTGGTATGGGTAAACTAACAACTGGATTTTCCAGTCCTGGTTTTACATTGACTGAAGCTGTACACGTATGCAAAATGCATGCAGTTCCTCTATTCAGACAACGTGAAGACCATGCGCATCAATTTTCTTGTGATACAACATGGGCAACTCATCAAGATGTAAAATATTTCCTTGGCCCACGGATCATCTCAGGTCCCATCTGAAATGCTCAAAGCTCCAATGGAGTGCTCAGGTACAACTGGAAAAGAATTGTGTTGTATCACATGAAAAGTTGACACCATTTTACTCCAACGGTGAACATCTTTGTGTGAGTAAGGTCCATTCTGTGTATCATCAGTTTTATGTATGTTTTTGTTAAATTAAAGGAGCGTTTGCATATGGAGACAATATGTACTTTTAAACCGATATTTACATAAATGGACATTATATTGGGATTGGGTACTTATATGCTGAACCACAGGATTGTTTTTAAATGATATTTCAGCACCTGAATTTATTATTAAATTATATACGATATTTTGTACTTTGCACTACGTGCATAGTTATATTTTACTTTCTTTTTCTTTTTTCCAGCCTTGTTGGTTACCTTTCTCGTGCAGGGTTGTGTTTTTCTCCCCCTTTTTTGGCTGTACTCAAAGGAGAATCCCTTCATCCTTTTTCACCAACTGAAAAGCTGGTTGGATCCAATCCAATGCACTATATATTGTTAAAAGTAAGTTTAGGCTCAATAAGGAAGTAAGCACTGCATACATTTCAATTATTTACGAAATGTCCGTTTCCAAAAAAGTTTCTTCTATGGCTTCAAAATTTCAAAAAAAAATTATGTCTCTGTACTGGTCAGTACTCAAAAGTTAGTTTTCACAACAATGGTAAGAATGACAAATAGAGTTTTATCATAACACATGTTTTGAAAACAAAAACATTCATTCTCTAGAATAGATGGAAAGGGGTCATTATTTATACAAGCTAGTTTTTACCATTCTGTTCACTATCCCAACATTTTGTCAAAATCTGGAGAGACCAGGAAACAGAACCCAAGGTAAGAATATGATGTCACAGGGCAGAAACAAACTAGATGTAGATCATGTATCTCTACCTGATTCTAAAATCCAAACCGTGGGCTTCAGTTG